>NW_010238446.1:0-28429 GCF_000690775.1 Eurypyga helias | reverse complement strand
AAAACCAGCCAAGCCTGTTTCCACGGCCGTCAGACGGAGCAGAGGGGAAGCCCCAGCGTTTCCACCTGGCTCGCACCTCGCCACCGGCGCATCCCAGCGACCGGCGAGCTAACAGTGTGCAGCATGCTCGCCGTCTTCAAGGCAGACCTGGGCCCCAGGCTGCCCCGGCATCCAGCCCCCAATTCAGGCAGGAATTACCTGGATTAAACTCTTTTTGGACGCTGAGCACAAGGCGGGACGTGCCCGCAGCATGCCGAGAGGTCTGCGGAAGGGAGCGTGCTTTGGGTTCGTTTTGACACCAACACGTCTACGTTCCAAGGAACCGCGTTACCAACACGTACTCCCTTCCGTGGGAAGAAACCCTTGACCGGCAGGGCAGCACGCGCTGCTCGAGCGCTGCAGGTCCCGTGACAGAGCCCGGGATCTCCTCGGCAGCGGGAAGCCGAGCGTTGTGCTGTCGAGCAAACGCGGGTGTTCCTACCCTCGATGGTCTTTCTGCTTGTTTTCCATATTAAAAGGCTCAGAAGGCACTGCCACCAGCCTGGTTGGGGTCTGACCGAGCGTGGTTCAGCCTCTTAAGCTCCTTCATGCCAGGGGAAATAACAAAACTGCTGGAATAGCAGCATTACTGCGTGTCTCGTTCTGCTCCCCAGCCAGCGTTCCTTGAAGACCGGCGTGGATGGAAGCAGGATCACTCGCCCCATCTTTTCTTTTCAAAGCTGTTTGCCCCACTCCTGCTCTTATCGCGCCGCAGCCAGGCAGCTCAAAGCGCATTAGTTACATGCCCTCGCTCGCACTCTTGCCAGCTTCGGCAACTTCAGTTAACTTGCAGCAAGCTGAGATAAGAATTCCGCCTTTAGGGGAAAGGATCGATCCTTAACTGTGCCTTGGAGCCTTATTTCACACAGAGCCCTAAGGAATTTCCAATGCATCTTCACTCTAAACTCCTGTTTCCTTCTTTACAGCTCTGCCTCTGAAAGCAACGTAAAAGCCCTCTCCAAAGAGGGCCCGGAGCCTGCTTCACTTGAAGCAGAGCCAGAAGGGCAGGAATTAGGATTCCAAAATGCCCTTTTCCATTTGCTGTCTAAGCAACCGGCCAAACACTCAAGCACCTGAGCAGAGACCCAGCTTCCCAGCGGCAGAGGAGAAAGGCTCGAGTTCAGGCACTTACTTTTTCTTGTCCTTGTCCTTCTTCAGGGGCTGCTGTGAGGTAGCCTGCAAGGATTGGGACTGCAAGGTCTCCACCGCTACTTTCCGCCTGTTGAAGGCGTTCATCTCTTCCTCCAGCTCCCTCCGCTTCTCCTCCACCTTCCTCTTCTCCTCCTGGTGTATCCTTTTCAAGTGCTCGAATTTCTCATGCAGCTGGAAGGAGACAGACGCCCTGAGCATCAATCCGGCACAGCTGCCATCAGGCTGCGCTGCCCCCGTGCCATGGTCACACCTCCCGCACCGATCCTGGCCACCCTCAGCCACCGACCCGCCGGTGGGGTACCCAGCGCCGTGCGATCCCCCGGGTAGAGCCGACCTCTGGGCAATCCCAGCCTCCTCGCCAAACCTGGAGCAAGCAAAAGGATTCAGCTCTGCCTGACACCACGTATCGGACCGGGAGAGAGCCCCAGGTAAGCGCGCTGGGGATCTCGCTCAGCCTGCAGCCCAGCGCAGCAGCTGCGGACATTGTGGGCTCTTCCGTTCCTCCCCAGCTTTGGAGATGGTCCGTTTAGTTCCTCCCCATCACAGCAGCTGCCCGCGGCCCCTCACTGCTGGCCTGGGGGACTCCAGCCCTCGTTGCTCTGCTGCCCAGTGAGCCCCCAGGGCCAAAGCTGACCTTACACAGACGCGTCCCGCATTGCCCTTCCCTCACCGAGCAGCAGCCACGTCTCCTACGCACCACACAGGACGGGGAATATTGTCTCCGAGACACCTGAAGCAGCGATGCTGATCTGAAAACACTGCCCCCATGTCCCTTTGAGGGGTGACAGTGTGTGTGTTTGTGCTCTGGCTGGTGAGGTCTGCTCAAGAGCTGCTTGTGCTTTCCACAAGGCCTACGCTGCCCAGACCCAGATCCTGTTGCTGGCTGTATTTTGGGCTCCTCTCACAGGTTTTTGGCACACCCACCTCTCTCTCCTTCTCCTTCAGCTCTGCCTCCGTCTCCTTGACTTTGTTAACAAACATCTGTCTCATTTCTTCCTCTTTCTTCTGGAGCTCACCCAAGAACTCTTTCCTTTTGGTCTCATATGTTTCTTGGAGGCTGGGGAGGAAAGCAAATGAAATCCAGACTCTCTGGACACCAATGAGTTAGAGATGGGGAAACACATGCCCGTCTGCACTGCTTAGAGACCAACAAGCAGGGAAGGGAATGCCAAAGTCAGCTGCAAAGTTCAAACCCAGCGCCGGACTTTTCCAGCCCGGCACTGCGGATACCACCTACAAACCTCCCATTTTTGGGGTGTCAGCACCAAACCGTTGCGCTGAATCGAGGCCAGCTGTGAAGGCGGCTCACCTGAAGGGCTGGCTATCTGGATCCGTGTCCTTGAAGCCCATCTCCTCCAGTTTGCACCTCCTGTACAGCTCATAGTGGCGAGTGTGAGTCTGCTCCCGAAGATCCTCCATGTTGACTCGGATCAGCATCTCCCGCAGTTTCACAAAGTCACAGTGACTCTCGTTCTCAACTGACAGAAGCAAAGGGAGAAGTCAGCAAGCTGCACACGCGGCGGGGGAGCTCGAGCACATGTACAGAGCAACCCCAGAGACCCCCCACCCGAGGGCCTGTTGTCCTGCACAGGGCCCAACGCAGCCCCTTGGATGCAGGGATTCCCACCGGGAGGGATGGGAGTTCAAAGGAAAGACTGGCCCACCCAGAGAACAGGGCGTTTCAGCACAGGGCACCCTCACGCAGCGGCACTGGCAGGATGGCAGAGCTGGCGAGGGTGCCAGCGCGCACCCAGGGGGTGTGTGGCGGGCGCCTGGCAGCTCCTTACCTTGCACCACTCCCCACGGGTACTGCCGAGCTCTCACCAGCTTGTTCCCAACCTTCACCTCCTCCGTGCTGCCCACCACAGCGAAGGGCAGATGAGCCTGAAACAGAGCCGAGGGGACTCAGTGAAGGGGCTAGCCCCGCCGAGATCGTGACATCCCCCTCACCCAGGCGCAGGGTCTACTTCAAAAAGTCCTTCCCTGAAGCCAACCGTCCCCAGTACTTGGAGCAGCCTCTACTACGAGCTGGGATATTACAACAGAGAGGAACCAGGGCCACAGCGTGGCTTCCTAGCAATGCTGGCTGGACTGAACAAGATGGGGAAACGTAGGAGCCCCACAAGTGTTCCTGCTCTCCTGCTGTCTGCGTGTCAGGGTGTTCTCGCAGCCGTAGGCTCCCCGCTGGGGCGCTCCCTGCCTTGCCGAAAGCACAGAGACATCTGCAAACCTCAGCACGGCAGTCTGTGCGGGCACGGGGAGGGAGACGCGCAGGATAGAGCGCGCGCTCATCGCTCGGCGAGCATCGGGCGCGCTACGGATGGCAGCGTCCGCAAGCACCGCGGGGAAGGAGCCACGGAGCGGGCGCTTCAGCATGGCGAGGCTGCCAAAACCCTTCACGATTAACAAGAAATGGATCCAGAAGCATGGAAGCGGAAGAGAAATGACCAAAAATATTTTCAGGGGAATGGGAGGGAAGGAAAAACAAAACCCACACCCCACCTCAAAGACCCCCACGCAAGCATGACTCCCATTTTTTCTCACCAGTGCAACACAGGCTGCAATTATTTTAAAAATCCTCCAAATTTTTCATGAGTTCAGCAAAAAATAACTATTATAGTGAAAATACATATCCAGGTGACCCAAAAATCAATTGGTTATTAACATTTTCCAATAAAAAAGGGAAGGTTGAAATTAAAGACAAAGCATTTGATCAGAACCAGCTATGCAGGAAAGTGTTCCTTTGGATGAAAAAGCTACTTTTTCCTCTAAAACAAAAAATAACATGGAGACATTTCAGCTGTTGCTGCAGCGATAGTTACTCTGATTTGGGAGATGGGAAACTTGAAGGTGTTTTGCACAGGCTCCAGCCAGGTCTGAATTTGATCTTTGAACTTAAAAAAAACAACAACAACAACAACAAAAAAACCTCAAAAAACCCAAACCCAAGACAAAACAGACACTAACAATTTTTCTTATTTATTTTAAATTGGGTTTTCTCTGCGCTGCCACCTCCAGTCCGGAAGCTAATGTTAATCTTAACTGGAGAATTCTTATGCAAATGTTCTCCCTCCTCAAACACGAAGTAGCCTAAAAGCAGACCCAATGAATTTTTAAGAAAGTGTTATTATTTCCAAAAACTCAATAAAACAGGTTTTAGAGCCGAGCTGACTTTCCCCAGAGAGCTCACAGATTAAATACACGCCTCGTTTTAATTAACACTGTACGCAAGAGCCGTAGGCATCTGTCAGAGCCACGGCTCAACTTCCAAACAGATTTAACATCTGGACAACCCCAGTGAAACTTGCCCTTCAAATGCTTTTTTGGGCAGCAATTTCGCCCGTCACAGCTTCCGGAGGCAGCACCCTTGGCAGCGCTACTCACGTTCATCACAGAGTTGATCTCGGCGACTGCTTCGTCGTCGGTGGGGAACTGGTAGATCTGCACCCCGTTGCTGACCAGCTCGCTCATTATCTTTATCTTGAACTTGTGCAGCTCGCTCTTGGAGATGGTGTCCGCTTTGGCGATGATCGGGATGATGTTCACCTACGGCACAAGGAAAGAAGGAAGGAAAAATGACCAGATGAGCCGTGGGGCAAGCAGCTCTGTGGGGTGCGTGGGTGCCCGTGGAGCGACCCCGCTCCAGCGGCCGCTTTCCATCTCTCGGATCCAGAGAGGTGCTGTGCTCTGCGTGCCGGCTGCAGCACCAGCCCAGCTCAACACTAGAGGGAAGAGTTTTCCAGGACTAATTTGGCTACAAGACTCCAGATAAACCGAACACGCTGCAATAAATACACAAGGAGCAGATCAAAGCCCCTGCTCTCACCTGTGTGTTTTGTTACACGCTTCGGGGGGCAGAGACAGCGTAGCTGTCACAGCTCCGCTTATCACCCACCGCCTCCAGCTGTGCCGACGAGCTGCCTGAGAAGACAGGCGCATGGATGTGAAGCCTTCCCGTGCTCAAGCAGAAAGAGCAGGGACTCCTCAGATGCTTCCCCAGCGGCTAAGGCTCCTTTCCGAGGACTCCCCGAGCCTCCCCGGGAAGGATCACGACGCAGGCACGCTGCGCGGATTACACGGACCACCCGGGAAAGGCGCCGGGTGCCGCACAGCGGGAGGTTTGTTTCCACGCTGCTGTTGCTCAGCTCTGGTTTCACATCAGCAGTCACAACACCCCACAGCCTCACCAACCCCTGTCTCAAAGCCACCCACGGGCTCCCCCCATGCCCAATACCCACCAGGATCGAGAGCAAACAAGGCCCACATCCTTCAGAGGGATGGGATTTGCTCTGGCCTTGTGCTTGGGAGAGCTGCAGCAGGGCAGGATCCCACAGGAACCTCTGATAGATAACGCTGCTGCGCCCGGAAAAGCCAAGGGCGATGCTGCAAACCACTGCGTAACCAACCAACAGCAAAACTCGGCTGTCGGAACAGCAGCCACCTTTGTAGCAGTGAAACAGAATTCAGAGAAACAAGGGGAATCTCGTTTTGCCATCTAGAATTTCCCAACAGCCAACGCTTTCTGTCCTAGAGAGCAGAAATTCGTAGCGGCTCCAGAGTGCTCGTTAAAATAAATGACCTTGCTTTTTCCCAGCTCAAGTTCTCCGTGTAGCTCGGTGGATTTTCCACATGTGTTGTTTTTTCTCCCCCCTCTGGTTTAGCACTCACTAAACACAAGAGCATTTGCTTGCTCCAAAATAAATCGTCATTGCTCATTGCAAATCTATCAGAGAGGAGAAATCCCTTATTTTGCTCAGCCACTGACCTGGTCTCCTTTCCCAAGGAGCACAACCCCCAGAACAAGGTCTGCTGCTCGCTCCACTCCTCGGCACGTCGACGGCCTCATTACAGGGGTAAAATGGGCCATGACTGCAGCCGGGTGCCTCGCTGACCTGCTCCGAGCCCAGGAGGCTTGGATCCCCCACCTCGCACAGAAAAAGGGGCAGCTCCGGGCTCACGTACCTCCCGCTCAGGAGCGGATCGGCAAGGGAAAGGCACTGCCAGGGAGCTGCTGCGTGCACGATTCGTGCTCTCCAGCCAGGCAGGCTGGCACAAACCAGCCTGATTTTTGCCCATTTCCAGTTAGTCTAGGCAATTCCTCCTTCCTCTTGTTTCCCAGAAACACCAGCTGAGCCCAGCTTACCGGGAAGCGCAGAGCCTGGAGCTTGGCCTGGCCGTCCCAGCAGCAGGAGCAGGCAGGCTCCCGTCACAGCTGCTGCCCCAGCAGTACGCCAAGACCCTGCAAAAGTCCCCTCCAACCAGGTTCCTCACGCCTCAAAACGGCCACTCAGCACCTGCTGCCAGCGACTTCCGAACCCAAAAGGGGTTTAGCACACCCAGTGCCATGCCATGGGTGTGCAAAAGAAAGGTCTAACCGAGCCCGGCTCCTACCAACCCCTTGTTAAACCGGTCTGAGAGGCCGAGCCGGCGAGCACGCAGCAACTGCCTCCAACACCCCTTTCGCCTCCACGCTTGGGCTGTAACCCAGGCACCATCAGCCCCGTGAAGCTTCCCGAGAGGAAAGCCCGGTACAGACGTGCTCCCAGGGCTGCAGACGTGGGCTGGTGCACGTCACCTCTGCGCAGCCCCCGTGACCGCTCGCTGGCCTGGAGCAGCAGAAAGCTCCTGGGGTTTGCTGATACCCCACGTCACTCCGTACACACGCTGGCCCCGGGCACCAACGGTTCACCTCCACTGGGAAAGGGGCTCAGCACCGTCACACACAAATCTTTAAGTGCCTGGAAAGCACGTTGATGTCCTGGGATAACACCAATAAAAAACCCAACATAAACCCCTGACGCCCAGAAAAGATCAACCCTCTCCACACGCTTCATTTCCACTTGCGTGCTTGTGCGAGGCCACCACCCCACGAAATCCAAGATGTTCTCACGCTGGGCTAAGGAGGGAGATGAGAGCAAAGGGACAAAAGGACTTCAGAGAGGATTGTTTAAGTGGAAGTTTAGAACTATAAAAAGCCTGTGTGTGCCCAAAGTTCTCCTCTCTGCACAAGTACAAAGCATTTATTCTGGTACTACGCAAGGACCACATTAAAGGCAGCCACAGGGAGATGTGAAAAGTAGGGAATGCAGAAGGAAAGGAAGAAAAGCTTTGTGGGACCACCAGCACCAAGGGGAATCGTGCAAAAGCTTTCCTCCAAACATATTTCTGGGAACATGTAATGCTGGCACCAGGCCAAGAGACAAGAGTTTATTAAGGGCAAGTTGTTGGATTCCTGATGAAGTCAGTGTAACAGCCACCACGGTTACAAACAGCCCACTGCAACGGGAAGCCAGCGCCGGCTCTGGAGCTGGGCCAAGGAAAAGCAGGCCAACAGCCCTGGGGTGGTGAGGGCAAACAGCAGGGACTCTGCAAGGGGGAACTCCACCAGCCAGGAAAGTCCTATAGAGCTGCACCTGGATGACAGCCAGAGAAGAGAGCGTTCCTGAAATGTAATCCATGGGATCCCAGCTGCCTGGCCTGGCCCCTTGGTAGCCTGGTCAGCATCTGCTATCTGCAAGGAACCACCTTGCTGCTAAAATACTGCTTGGAAAGACAGGAAATTCTTGCAAAGAGGAGATGCTGCTGCCACTAGTGACCTTTGAAGCTCCTGCTGCTCCCTGGAAGCCAGATGGAACAACCAAAAGTGTGTCAGAAACCTCCTCCGAGCTGCAGGAATATCAGCAGCAGCCCGTTAAGTAACCCCCTGCCCCCTAAGGCTGGGTAGCATATGCACAAAGCAGCAACCCCCAGCTAGACCCTCTCAGGCCCAGCTGACAGGTCAGGACAGCAGAGGTGGCTCCACAATTTCCACAGTTCACCTTACCTGCACACCCTAATGGGGAGCTAATAAAGCTGCAGCTTTATTCCCTGGTTCATATTTGGTAAGCAGGAACTAATCTGGGTAAGATTCTCAAGGTGATGGACACCAAAATGTACACAGCTAGCTGGAAAACAGGTTTTTCACCTTACATTTTTCAGGAAAGCCAGTGAGGAAACAAGCCCAGGACCTCAGCAACCAGGGCAGACGAAGATTTATCAGTCATACAAATAGCGCAGCTAACACTGGAGGAGTCCAGCACTTACACGGAAGGAACGAAACCTCCCACGTGACAATCAACGTTAACAGAAGCATCACAACTTCTAGAAAGAGGGACCATGGCCTCCAGCCCCTTACCTTGCTATCCAGCTTCTTCATCGTCACCAGGTCCAAGGATTTGAGCGAGTGTCCGGTTGGGGTGATGAAGTACAGGCAGACGTGGATCCTCGTGTCATGGTAGTTGAAGAGAGATCGGCGGATCTTCAGCTCTTCTTGCAAATAGTTTTCAAACTGCGTATCAATGTACTCAACGATCGGCCTGTAACTAAAACCATACCATTAGCAACCCAGGTACTGGAGTTCACACTGGAACGGTTTGAAGGCTTAAGGAGTTCTCCTAGACATACCACAGTATCACTTAAAAAGTAATTATAAGTCTTAGCGTTTAGCCTTACAACAGGAGCGTGGCATTTACACACAGACTTTATAATCCAAAGGTGGTTGGAGTCTCCCGAGGCTGCCCAGCAAAGCCTAAGGACAGTGGAGCATGGGAAGACGACTACTTCCCCGGATCAAACTTTGCCCAGACCTCAGGGCTGAGCCATCTGGCCGGAGGAATGCAACATGCCCACGGAGAGACCTTGGAGTCCAAAAAGCCTCTACCTGGGGCTTGAACAAGATGTCTGGGTAATTAAATGAGACAGGTCCAGAGACACCGATCATGCCAGAGCAGATAATTCCCAATCCTGCACTGAGGACAGCTTGTTAACTGCTCAGGCTCCTGGAGGACACCATTCCCTGCCAGGAAGACCTCCTGTGACCTCTCTCTTTGGCTCCTCACCCAACTCCCTCTACACTTAGTCCCCAGAACCAGAGCCACTGCAGGGAGCTCCTCCGTTAACGGAAACACGGCCACCTCCTCTGCAACATGCAGGCAGGACGGCAGGCAGTTCCTGCCTAAGCAGCAGAGGCCAGTCCAGAAATGCCAAGCAGATGGCACGAGACCTGCCTTTCATCCTTGTTTATCTGATCCCCAAATCCAACCGCATCCACGATCGTTAGCTTCAGGTGGACGTTGCTCTCCTGCAGGTCGTAGGTCCGTGGCCGCAGGCGAACTGCGCTCTCGTAGTGACTGGCTTCCTCCGTCTCAAACGTGGTGTTGAAGAGGGTGTTCATCAGCGTGGATTTCCCAATGCCGGTCTCACCTAGGAAGGAGAACTCCTCAGCTCGGCGCAGCATGAATTTGTCACAGGTACTTCAAAGAACGTTAAGTACAGAGCAGAACTAAACTGTACTGGGAAAGGTTACTACAAATTGCTTGTGGACAGATGGATAATTGTCACAAAGGTAACTGCATTCCTGGAGGTCACCCAAGCTTAACGCAAAGCTCACACAGCACCTTGGTCTCATCTCCCCCGTGAGGATTATCCAGCACAGCCAAACACGCTGCTTTCCTTCCCAGGTACCCTGACTTTACTTGGGATGCTGCCTCAGGGGAGCTGAGGAGAGCACAATTTTGGTAGTTTTTCTGAGTCTTTGGATGCAAAGGAGTAAATCTCAGCTGCTCCTACTGACAGGGAGTATCTGGGTCAGTTGTTGGCTGTCCCAAACCCAGCTCCAGGTAACTGCAGATCAGCAGGACACGATGGGTGTTTGGTGTGCTGTGGAGGGGACAGGGAAGCCTGGCCATGAGGTTTCCTCTCACTCTTTTCTGTGAGATTCCTGACTTTAAGAGGCTTCTCTACCATTTTCCCTCTTTGCTATATCTTGCCATTAAAGACCCCGGGGACCTGCCTTTTTTGGGAGTGGAGACCCCTGTGAGGAGGGAATCTGGGTGCATAACCCAGTGCAGATGTGCAGGCAGACAGCTCTGGACCTGCCAGGACAACTCACCATCAGACTGAAAATCTGTTTTTCACAACAGAAAAGAGGCTGGATGAAGGTTTCATGATTTCAGTGTGCAGCTGAACTTTGGTCTGCCTGGAAGCCTTAAAGCAGCTTGTCCCCATTCCACAGCCTCAACCCTGCAGTCCCACGTGTCCCATTAACAACCACCAAAGGACTAAAGCCCGTTCTGCTGTAACCCTTTCCCCCTCCATCCACACAGCAGCTACATCTGTGGCTCTTACTCTCCCCTCTGAAGAATCACTAGAAGCTCCACACAAGGCACTCAGCAAGCTGCTAAGATCGGGCTCGGTATGTGCAAACTGCCGGAGATGGTCCCACAGACAGTGTGTCTACGCTGAGGTGACGGGGCTACCTGTGCCATGGAGTGTGAGCTGGCAGCCCAGAGAGCCAACCCCATCCTGGGCTGGATCCGGAGCAGCGTGGGCAGCAGGTCAGGGAGGGGATTCTCCCCCTCTGCTCTGCTCTGGGGAGACCTCCCTGCAGTTCTGCCTCCAGCTCTGGGGCCCCAACAGCAGAAGGACACGGAGCTGTTGGAGCGAGTCCAGAGGAGGCCCCGGAGATGCTCCGAGGGCTGGAGCCCCTCTGCCCTGGGGACAGGCTGGGAGAGTTGGGGGGTTCAGCCTGGAGAAGGGAAGGCTCCCAGGAGACCTCAGAGCCCCTTCCAGGGCCAGGGGGGGCTACAAGAAAGCTGGGGGGGACTTTTTTACAAGGGGATGGAGTGACATGACAAGAGGTAACGGGTTTAAACTCAAAAGGGAGATTTAGATGCTGGACAGTCCCACATCCATTCCCTCCCTGCCCTCCTCACCAAAGGCAGAAAGTTGATACATTAAAGCTTTTCCCAAAACTCTAATTTTGGGCAACGAGTCTCCAACAGCCACTTGTGAAAGTCACAACCCAGAAGCACATCAAGCTCCCGAGATCTCAAGTTCATTGACATAATTACGCATCAAAGTTAGGCATTTCTGACTTGCTTCAAGTCTCTGCCGAGGCCTGAGGTGCAGCAGGACACACGGAAAATCCTGGTTCCGACCTCACCGCGCCGCCGGCTCAGCCCACGTCTGTTTGCAGAGGACGGTGCTCACCCACACAGAGGATGTTGAAGCTGAAGCCTTGTGTGACCGACTTGCTGACCAGCTGATCGGGGAGACTGTCGAAGCCCACATGGCCCCCCAGGGAAAGGTTCCTCTTCTCTTCATTCTGGCAGGGAGAAGAGGAAGGCAAATTAGCAGAACTGCACTGAGATGGCAAGTCAGAGACACAAGAGGAACCACCAAACCCAAGAAATAACCCTCCCTGGCACCGCAGAGCCACCAACACAAACCCTGACGCTGCCCGCAAGAGCTTGTGTTTTGGCAAACCACAGAGCACACCCTCCGACAGCCACCACCAACAGAAAGAGAGGGGAAAATACTGATCTTGGGAAAAATATTGATCTTCAGGGGAACGGGGAGAACTAAGCTACCAGGCTACAAAGAAAACACCAGCATGAGCTCCGGCTACATGCAGCTGGGAGATAATAGCAAAGGAAAACACACCACTATGTGGTTTAGCCCTCGTTTCTCCTCATCCTTTTTTATTTCCTTAAAGCCTCCAGCACTGAATTCAGCTTGACAGACTCTGCATTTCCTCCCGCCCCGAGGACTCGATCTTTTTCCCTTTGCTCTTGGCATGAGCAGCGTGGTTTTGTCCGCTCACGCACCCAGTGGTGCTGGTGGCACAGGCAGGGTGAGGAATCCTCTTGCTTTGCCATCTGTGACCGCAGTTTTCCACCATTTCTCTGCTGTTCCTGTTCCTGCCTCCCCCATATGCACTTTGTTCTCCCTTCTGTCTCCTCCCTCCCCCAGAGGAAGCTCATCACCTGTAGGAAGCTTTGCTTTGAAACTCAAGCAATGAACATCTGAAGAGATAACAGGTCTACACCCTGTGTTTTACAGAAAGGCAGCCCAGATCAGCTGTAATTCCAGAGGAGAGGATTCAAGATGGGTCTTTTCTCTTTCTAGTGGTTAAGAACAGTAGGTTTTAGGTTTACACGAGTGTTTCAACAGCTATTGCCACCTCTCTGCACAACCGAACAACATGCCCGAACCCAGGGAGTAGAGCACTGCCCTCGCATTCTTCCAGCTCTCTGGTCCTTCCATGGAGACGCAAGGATACATGATTTCACTGAGCTCACACTGAGATTTCACTCACCCTCACAGTTTCCTGGTAAAAGAGTCTGTTTTAGTTAATCACCAGCACACAGTGGAAGATTGGGATGGAAAATTCAGCCCTTTGTCTGGCCCAGGTTCTTCTGTCTGTCCCTGACAACTGGGACTTAATGTCCCAGCACTGAGGCTGGGAGACACTCAAGAGGACAGCGAGAGAAACGACGTGATAAGCCTTGCGTGTTGCTCTGCGCCTGCAGGAAGATCGCTCGGCAAAACACGAACCTTTGTTCGGCTGCCTCTCGAGTCAAAGGCGCCTTTAGTTCTGCCTCTGGTAGAACAAATGCTCTCCGCTTTGTAAAATAAACCATTTAAATCACAAGAACAACTTGAGAGCCGGTGAAGCAGCTCCGATGCCTCACGTGCAAACCCTCTGGCTCTGCGGGTTAGCACTGGCTACCAACTTTCCGATGATTCCAGCCCCGCGCTCTCCCAAGGGACTCCCTGGCCAGAGACACAACCGACTCGTAGCCGGGCTCCTGCCATCCATTCTCTTTCATCCCAGTGGGATCGATTGCGCCTGCTAGCTAAGCGGAAACAGCAATCGTTGAAAGTTTTCCTGTGGGAGAGACACCATCGATTAAGGCTTTAAGGTGGCCAAAAGTTGAGGTGAATTAAAAAGGGCTCCTAAGAGACGGAAACCTCCAAGTTACACTTTCTTCTGTTCATCTGCCACCACACCGAGCTGCTGGAGCTCTGCAGGGACAGACCCCAACCGCAGGACAATCCCCCAGCACACGGGGAGAAAAGAGAGTCCGTGCTGACCCGGCAGCCCGACGCTGAACCACGGACCCAGCCCGGGATGGCGCAGCCGGGACAGGGAACTCAAAGGGCTCCGTGTTGTTTAGGGAGGTTTTTTATCCCCTGAGGAGACTGTCACAAGGTGCAGGAAACCACCGCAGGGCTCAGGGGGCTTCCTCGGGCCCTCAGCCCCATCCCCTCAGCACCCACCTCTCCTCTTCCCCCGGAGCCACCACCTTAGAGCTTAAAATGTCCCCGCAACGCGCCAAGCAAGCTGTTCCCACAGAAAGTCACCCAGTTTGATGGTTACGCTTTGTGTCTTTTCGTTTTCAATAACAAACAAAAACAAGCAAACAAAAACACAATCCAGAAGCCTGGGATGACATTTTGGATGGGAAATAAATAAAGGCTGCCGATGGCTACGGATCAGGCTGAGAGTGCCCGAGGCTGGGAAGAGGTTTCCAGGCAACAGGCAGCACCACTGCTCGGGATTTTAAAATAGGCTCCAGCTCGGCAAGGCTGCATTTTAAAATAGGCTCCAGCTCAGCAAGGCTGCATTGAGAACTCAGTCATGCTTCGGCCGGAGGAAACCCAAACGCGATCACACAGGGCTTTCTTTTACCTCTTTTTTTTTTGGTTGGCATTTGGTCACTGTTCGTTTCAGGACACGAATAGGCTTACTCCAAACTCCTCGCCATCTCCTAAAGCTGCTAACCCAACAAGCCAAACTCCAGTGAAATACCTGCTGTCAGTGACCTTGAAACGCACAGTTTCCCTTATTTTCTGTAAGCAGCCGTAACAATCTGGTTGGAGTCCAAGACGCGGCCGATACCAAAGCAGAAACCCATTTGCTGTGCTTGCAGTGCGTTCAGCTGTCACCCAGCCTCCAAAGGCATTCTGCTGTTGCTGTGTTAGGACAAACAACGGCAATAAGAGTAAAAAGACTAAGAAATGAAAGAAAGAGAAAAGAGTAAAGTTCTCTCTGGTCTATTTTTTCCCTCCAATCCATCAAGTTTCAAAGCTCGACAGCCTGGCTCATACAGCCAATTTTTGCACTTGCTGGTGTCATTTGGTGTGTTGACCTGGAGAGGAACCAGCCCACTGCCCCAATGAGCAGCCACCGGCACTTCATCCTGCACCTACAGGTCTCAACCCAAAGGACTAAGCCTCCTGCCCAGCTCCCGCTCGCCCCGGCGAGCTCGAGGACACGCTGGCAGGGTTCTCCTGCTAGCAAAGATGACAAGGTCACACTCAACATCGACTTCTTCCCAGCAGAAGCAGCCAGCCTGATGCTCAGCGTAAATAATCAATGCAGAATGTAAATGCTGCAATAAATGAGGGCAGCAGAAACGCAGCAACGTGGGGGGCTGTGTTGGGTTTGTTTTAAACAAAAGCTATGGTTT
This sequence comes from Eurypyga helias, assembly GCF_000690775.1. Taxonomy (NCBI): domain Eukaryota; kingdom Metazoa; phylum Chordata; class Aves; order Eurypygiformes; family Eurypygidae; genus Eurypyga; species Eurypyga helias. The sequence continues at coordinate 13,943 of NW_010238446.1, read as the reverse complement.
TCAGGAGGATTTTTCCCACATTTGGTGCCAGCAGTGCCCCGGCAAGGCAGGGACAGGCAGGTCACGTGGCAGAGCTGGATGGGATCGGCCGTGGTGAGAGCCAGGCAGAAACACAGCCCTGCCCTTTCCAGTTGCACTGGTCCCTGCAACACCCCCGCCCTCCACAACGCCCCAGGAGAATCAGCTCCCTCATCCCACAGCCTGGAGAGAGAACTCGCCCGCTTCTTACCAGGCAAGACCCCATCCTGGGGCTGGAAACAGCCGTGAGGCCACCAACCTTTCCCAAAGCCCATGTGGGCATGTCACAATATGATAACTGGGAGTTTAGGATGGCTCCGAGGGCAAACTCCCACCATAAACAGCCGCTGCAGCCCTGAACCCCACTCTTCGAGTCACTAAGAGCATCCTATGATGCGCAGCTACCAGCGCTTTACTCCGAGCCTTTGAACATGCTCTTTGAAGATCTTCTATGCCTTGAGCTGACCTTCAGGGCTTGAAGCAGAGAGACAAGGGGATAATTTGTATGTTGAATGTGGAATTTCATGGGAAACTAAAGAATCATCAGAAGGTCAGAGCAGAAATTATTAATTTTCAAGTCGAAAGTCCTTTAAACATTTTCACAGATGCTCTGGCCGGGCTGAGGAGCAGCGTCTGTCAAGGCAACAGGCACGTGAATGGCACGGGGGCACGGCCATGGGAACAGCCGCCATCCCAGAGGGAAATCCATCTTTGGCTCTGCTTTGACAGCTATGTCACAGGACCCTTCCCCTGGCATGCAGCAGACAGACAGACATACCCTTGGCAGCACAAAAGGCCACACGCATCTGAGCACCACAACAACTGAAGCCTCCAAACACAGTGTTCCAAACCTGCCGTAAGGCACCAGCCACCCCAGCTCTGGGACATGCTCCGCTGGAGGCTGGGGATGCGCTTGGGATGCACGACGGCACGCTGACCCACCCTGCGGCCACACCAGCACGAAGCTGCCCAGGGAATTGAAACCAGCATTTCAAACCCACACCAGCTTCCTAAGCCCATCCACGGCAGGGTCCCACAAACATGCAGGGGAACCACGGGGCTGGGAGGAAGCAGGAGGGCAGCATCCCTGCAGGCAGCCGGCCACAAACCACATCCGTAGAAGATGGGATGTTATTTGCACCCTTATTGCAAGCGAGAAACGAGAAAAAGAGAAACACAGAGAGACCAACTCCAGATCCTTATAAGAGGGTTAACATGGTATTCACGAGATAATTCGGCTCTTCCTAGTAGACAGAGGGATTAAACAAACCGGTGAGGAAAAGCGGCACAGGCTACAGCACCAAGCAGCGTGCCTACGATCCTCTAGAAAAGACAGACATCTGACCCCAGTTTCTCTTCCAGCCTCCTCACGCTTCACCTCCAAATGAGCATCAGTTCCACTTTGCGTCATGATGTTTTTCAGCATCTTCTCCCATGAAAAGTGAGTTTATCGCTGCCTTCCCAAGCCGTGGGGGCTGTCAGCAGCGAGATCAGCTCTGCCCTCTGCCCCTCCGCTCCACGGCGTTCCCAGCCAGGGCTGCGGGCGCAGAGTGCAGCAGCTCACTGCTTGGAGACGTGCTGCCCCTGTTCTCCTCGCTCTCACACCAGCAGCGGTGCGAACAGACCGAGCTTGGATATAAAAACCATTCTGACATCAGCTGGTTTAAAAAAAAGGAAGGAAAAAAAGATACTGAGAAGTTTTCAGCGAATCCCACCAAGACACGTGCTGGTGTTTTCTGCTGGAGACAACCCTCGGGTCTGTTTTCCTGAGCCAAGCAGGTGAAAACACATGGGTAAACAAAAGCGTAATCGAATGCCACAACCCCACCTGGTGATATTTGGTTTTAAGAACTCGGTTCGAAGGGAGCTGTAAGGTGAATCCTGGGCCCTGCTACAGCCTACAAGCAACTTGTGAAGAGGCTCTGTAAAACCAAAAGCGAAAACCAAAAAATCACATGGTTTACCAGCTCAACCATGACTTGAGTGAAGACTCCTGGTTTTATGCTCTGAGGGACGGCACTTTGCTGCCTCCAGGGTGCCTTTTCCCATTTCTACGGCTCAATGAAACATGAGTGAGGAAGACGAAGAGATGATATTTTCCAAGGCAAGCCAGCCTTGGGAGGAAAACAGAGGGGAAATAGTCTGTCCTGCTTCCTGCTAAGTGAGCAGGGCTTCCCCTTGAGTAATGACCTTCAGCCCAAAGGTACCTCTGCTCCCAACTGCTCCCTCCGGCACCTCCGCAGGCCTCGTGCCACCGACCTGGCGTCTCCCTGAGCTGTGTCCAGGCTGCAGCTCCCCACACGCCAACCCCACACGCAGGGGAGAGGCACGGCCATTGGGATGAGAGCTTTCTTGTTGCAAGAGCTCACAGGCAGTGGTATTTCAGCTCCCTCTCTTCCTCAGCTTTTCCATTTATGTTTTACACTTACACAACAGCGAGAGACAACAGCACAACATCCGCACAGCACTTCCCACAGCGCATCCACTCCCATTACTGAGGCACACTTTTGCTTATGAATTCCTCAATCCTGGACGACATATTGGCCTTAAATAATACTAAAACCTCCTGGACTTTGCCACGTGGGGCCCCTCTAACCTGGGTACAGTCAGTTACCTTCACACCAGTGCCTGGCAGTAGCTCTGGAGCACTGGATATACCCAGTGGCGCACCGTTCCGCCGTGGAGTCCCGGAACAGCGTGCCAGGCACCCTGCAAAGTGCAGAGCACAGACAGATCCTCTCCCTTCCAATTTGCAATCAAACCAAAACAGAAAGATAAAACAGCGCGAGCAGACAGATTGCAGATCAGCCTGACTCAGAGACCAGCAAGAGGAAGAGCAGGGCAAGCTCCCGCTGGCCCTGCGCCGCACGGCTGCGGAGCCTTTGGCAGCATTCCCACGGTGGGACGGAGTGGGCATCGCTCCGCAGAGCCCAGCTCAGCGCCCAGGACAGCTGGGGACCGCTGTTAGTCACAAAGCAATGACTTCACCCTCCTGATTCCCCGTCCACAATCCACCACCACAACAGTGCCTCCAGCAGATGAATACGTACACCAGTGGGGGTTGTAGGCTGCTACTCCCTGTCTGCTGGATGGAAATGCATGGAATCGGGAAATTATTTGGTCCTGATGCAGGAGTCTCATTTGCAACTGAGCAGAGAAAGGACTAAGCGAGATGTGGCTGTTTATTAAACCCAAGCAGAGCACGCTCGTCCCACGCAGGGGGTCCTGCACACTGGCAACCGTGCAGCCACGCTGCCGGCACTGCTTGACCCCGCGCACTGGGCAGGGCACGGACAACTGCCCACAGAGCCAGGGAATAGAGCGCCTGCTTCAGAGTCCAGCACACGCAGGGTCCCTACGCCAACCCCACCACTGTGCGATGCTGAGGGGGCCTCCCCAAACACCCACCCCTGCAATTTTATCGTCATTTCACACGTAAACTGAGTCACGGAGCAGTCAAGTCCTAGACTAGAGACCTTTGGGCAAACAGTGTTGGAACCCAAATCCAGCGTCTCTGTCCAAGCCCGCACTCCCTGGGGCTTGGCCCAGCATCTGATCAATGCAGAAAAACCTGGCAGGTCACCTCTCTCGGTAGATCCTACTCCCTCTGCTCCGGCCTGGGGAGACCACCCCCTGCAGTTCTGCCTCCAGCTCTGGGGCCCCAACAGCAGGACACGGAGCTGTTGGAGCGAGTCCAGCGGAGGCCAAAGAGATGCTCCGAGGGCTGGAGCCCCTCTGCCATGGGGACAGGCTGGGAGAGTTGGGGGGTTCAGCCTGAAAGAAGGATAGGCTCCCGGGAGACCTCAGAGCCCATTCTAGTGCCTGGGGGGGGCTACAAGGAAGCTAGGGGGGACTTTTTCCCAAGGGCAGGGAGTGACAGGAAAAGGGCTAATGGGTTTAAATGGAAAGAGGGAGATGGAGATGGGACATCAGGAAGGAATTCTTCCCAGAGAGGGTGGGGGGCACTGGGACAGGTTGCCCAGAGAAGCTGAGGATGCCCCATCCCTGGAAGTGTCCAAGGCCAGGCTGGATGAGGCTTGGAGCAACCTGGTCTAGTGGAAGGTGTCCCTGCCCATGGCAGGGAGTGGCACTGGGTGGGCTTTAAGGCCCCTGCAAACCCAAACCATTCCGTGAAAATTCTGATGTGATAGTGTCTTTCTTGTACTCCCAGGCTGAGGACTATTACAGGTGTTACTGCACCAGTGAATGGGCTTGCACTCTGCTACTAAGCAGAACGGCTCAAGGGAGGCAACAAGACCATATTTGAGGTGGTTTAACAACAGTCAGAGGATGCTGAGCAGAGTTAAGTCTTGACAGAGGGCTCAGGCGCAGTAAGCATGACCTCATGGGTGTCTCTAGCACTGACGATGACAGGAAGCTTGCTTCCCACTGGTGCTGGCTGTGGAGATCCCCACACCTCTTCAGCCAGAAATGTCGCACCCGAATGACACCTAATCTCAAGCAGATTTGCAAAGTGCAACTCAGGTTTTCAGTTAAGCGTAAGCACATGCTCAAAATTTCAGATCCCCATTGTGCAGCTCTTAAGAACAGGCTGGGGGAAGAAAAGAGGAGAAAAAAAGAAAAAAACAAACCCTACTGAGATAATTTTAGATACGGGGTTTATACTGATTTACCACTTGTCTTACCACAGCAACCTGCTGTGCTTCAGCTTGTCCGCTGACTCTCACACTGGTCCACTCTGGGGTGGTATGTGGCCAAACAGGACACATGTCTGACAGCACGGCCAGCTCTGCCTCCACTCTGCCTGTGCAGGGGGGAAACAGTGTCTTCCGCACTGTGGCAGCCCTAAAGAACTGTAAAGGGTAAAGCTGCGATGCCCAACACAGCTCTTCCCTCCAGCAAAGGCAGCGCAAAGCCATCTTTCCTTCTTTTTCCCAATACGCTGGAGCACAGCCACGTCCGAGCCATCCCTCCACATAGACATCATCATTTCAGCCAGTCACCTCCAGTTGCTGCGTGCTCACAAGCTCCCAGCCCACACTGCGGTCTCCCCCAGTAAAAACCACATGCTTAAAAAAAACCCAACAACAACCCAAAACAATTCCCAGCCCCCCCTTAAACCACTCTCCTAAGAATGCCAAGAATTTTCCCAGACACTCGAGTCTTTATTCATATCCCTCCCAGCTGCACTCCAGGCAGGCAAAAACATCACTGAACCAACCAGATATGGAGTCACCAAGAGCCACCGAACAAAAATGAAAGTCACTTTGCATTACAGAGGCCAGAAGAATCAAACGCTGAGGTTCTCTCCTTTCGGGTAACTAGGGGTTACACTGCCCAAAGCGATGCCTTTCTTGAAAGCTTCTGGACCCACTTAAGAGTTGTTCATAAACCCTGCGACCAGCGAGGCCACTGCAAGCAGCAACGTCCAGCATCTCAGCAAAACAAGAATTGATGAAAATCACTGGTGTGGTATCAGTGTTTCCCAGTGTCCCGTATGCCACTGACTAGTTGCAAGGAAGAAAACGCTCTCTGCCCACCTGTAAAAATCCAGCGTGCCGAAAGCACCGCAGTCACAGAATCACGGAATGGTTTGGGTTGGAAGGGACCTCAAAGCCTCCCAGTCCCACCCCTCTGCCATGGGCAGGGACACCTTCCATAGACCAGGTTGCTCCAAGCCTCATCCAGCCTGGCCTTGGACACTCCCAGGGATGGGACATCCACAGCTTCTCTGGGCAACCTGTTCCAGTGCTCCCCACCCTCTGCAGGAAGAATTCCTTCCTGATGTCCCATCTCAATCTCCCTCTTGCCATTTAAACCCATCTCCCCTTGTCCTGTCACTCCCTGCCCATGGGAAAAGTCCCCCCCAGCTTTCTTGCAGCCCCCCCAGGCACTGGAAGGCGCTCTAAGGTCTTTTCCAGGGAGGAACTCCTTAGGCAAACTCCTTAACTGCTCTCCTGTAACCCAGCTCCTGGTGCCAAAGCAGCGTTCCGATTCCTGCGGCACACCTCATACTGATATCCCAGCAATATGCGGGATGCTGAGCGCTGCCAGCACCAAGCCAGGAGCAGGGATCTGCGCACTCAACACACTCCCCTGCTGCCCCAGCCGGCGTTTGGAGCAGAGCGCTGAACGGCAGATGCTGCCTTCAGCTTGGCTTCAGCCCCAGCAGCCTTTCCTCCTTGAAAAAAAATAACCAGCAAACCACAAAACATAAAATAAAAATCCTACACGCATCCTCAGAACCAAATGCATCGGCAAGGGCTTAAAACTTCAGGTTTTGCTGACTTTCCAAGCTAGGTTTGAAGGGAGAGGAAAGCTCCTCATCCCTTCCTCTACAACACACACCCGAGATGATATTCACAACCTGTGAATGCAACATCATTTTCAATCTTCTGCAAACAAACTGACTGTTTCTGGCTTAAATGCCTGTTTTTACACTAAAAGCAAAAATTCCCACATGCTTCCTTTTCTTAAGCTGCTCTTTAGCAATTTCCTTATAACATTTATGAAGCCTAATTAATTAATTGCGAGGTCTTTCTTAAGAGAGGATTAAACATGCATTTTGTCCCTACCACAAGCTCTGGATGAGCATTTACACAGCAGCAAGACAGGATTTGCTGGGCATTATGCACACAGTGTTTTGTAAACATGAACGTTGCCTTTGAGAATAAGGAAAGTTGGTTAAAAGAGAGAAAAGTATGGAGCCAAAAATGAAAGACATTTCCTCCAAAATGACCTTAGAGGATGAGAAAGTTCAGCTTTTCCTCAGCCTGAGAACTCCATCCCCCACGAGCTACTCAAAACCAAGAAAGCAAACTCCAAAACACAAGCATAACTTTTCCTTTGGTCTGTTTAAAAAACACCAAAAATACAGCCAAACAAGAACACACCAGGCTACCTCAGCAGGCTTCTGTTCAAAACCATTTATTCAAGAGGTGCTGAGGCTTTTACTTTAACAGAACTTCACAATTAACCCCAAGAAGAGACTAATCTTATCCCCTTATCTAGTAAGAGACTTTCCCGAGTTCACCCGAGGCAGCAGATGCATTCCCAGCTTGCACTCAACCGGGATCTCTTCCCTTCCTCACCAACCTACCACGAGGAAGGTGAGGAGACACTTGGCAAATACAAGTGGCCATGGGACAAAGCCAAGGGAGAAATCGAGTGCCTGCCCCTATGGAATGGCATGGAAAAGGTTTGGGGCAGTTTAAGAGAAATGTCAAGGAGGGGAAAAAGGATCTGGATCCCCATCATGCCGAACACGCCATGCTGGATATCAGCCACCGAGATTATTTGGTTTAGTTACCACTTAAAATAAACATAGCCAGTTCCCACATAGGGTTCCAGAAGTTATTGCCCGATTACAATAAATACTATTATTCAGTATATTTTTAGAAAAGGGAACAGAGGCATAATGGGAACGCTGGAGTTTTGGTCACTGTGGTATGCTTTTTCCCAGTTTATTTATGCAACCATCTTATCACAGAATCCCAGAACGGTTTGGGTTGGAAGGACCTTAAAGCCCACCCAGTCCCACCCCCTGCCATGGGCAGGGACACCTTCCATAGCCCAGGTTGCTCCAAGCCTCATCCAGCCTGGCCTTGGACACTCCCAGGGATGGGGCATCCACAGCTTCTCTGGGCAACCTGTTCCAGTGCTCCCCACCCTCTCTAGGAAGAATTACTTCCTGATGTCCCATCTCAATCTCCCTCTTTCCATTTAAACCCATTACCCCTTGTCCTGTCACTCCCTGCCCTTGGAAAAAGGGCACATAAAAAAATCTCACAGCATCTCCACCACCAGCTCTTCCAGCGACTGGACAGGTCTCCTTGTGACACTGCCAGGAAGACACCAGAAAGGGAATTTTTACATACAACAGCCACTCAGCCCCAAGATCTAAACTAGAGTCGTCGCGCTAATTAGCTGACTGCTGTATATCCTCTTAACACATGCCTCCAGAAAGCCTCCAAGTGCATTAGCACAGAATTCCTTTAATCTGATGACTCAAGGCAACAGAAAAAGAAAAGAAAACCTCTACCTGGAAAAAAGCATATAGCAAAAAAGGTAAGGTGAAACAGCTACTCAGTCTGTGTGAAACTACAGAACATCCCTACATTTGCCAACAGGAGCTGGAAACACCTTCGCTGCAGAAGACGGGGAAGCAGAGCGTTCCTGCGAGACGGGCTCTGGCAGCCCTTCTGCTGCAGCAGAGCCAAAAGCCAGGATCACTGTGGATTAGGATGCAAGGCCCGGAGCAGCCTGCCATAAGCATGGTCTGGACGAGAGACCAACGAAGGTCCCTCTGACCCGGCTGTCCCACATGCTCCGGGCACCTGCGGGAATGCAGCCACAGGAGATGGAACACAGCGTGGTCCTTCTCCTCTCCCAGCCACCGACCTGAGCGAGCCTGGGTGCTGCCGTGGGGTTTTCCGGCGTGAACACGAGCTCTGGGAACACGCTGCATGCCAGCCCGCAGTTGAAGGCATGCCTGTGCAGTGCTCTGCAGGCAGACGTGAGCTCAGCCGAGCAGAAGCCGAGGGATGTGTCCTGCCTCTCGTTACACCAAAACGCCAGTTGAGGACTCTGGATGCATTCCCCGCATGCTTCCTTGCACACGTAATGCAGCGGTGGCACGGACCCATCACAGCACCTCATCCGGTGGTGAGGAGAGGTGGGAGCAGCCCCAAATCCCTGGATGGAAACCCAGCCCAGGCTCTCCCGTCCGCAGCTCCCTGCAACAATCTGGGTCTGAGGCTGTGCGAGCCAGCGAGAGCCCCGAGGCAGGGTGCTCCATGGGAACCTCTCTCTAGCTGCCTGACATCTCTGGAATTTCATGTGTGTGGGAGACAGACACTTTTTGGCTTCACAAAGGAATCTGAACATCTAAACAAAGTGGTGCCTCCTCAGCCCTGACCCCACAGCCCTGGTCAGTCCGCGAGCCGGGAGCGGTGGCTAGGGACGGACCCGAGAAGCCTGTGGTTCCCATTGATGCCGTCCTCCCCCAGCCCTCTGAAAATCTCCACTGTCACCTCGTTTTGGAGGGTGACGATTCCTGTCTGGCTCCATCTTCTGCATCCAAATGTCACAAGTTGGAGGCAAGCACGGTCACTTACAGCAGAGAAGAGGCTCTGGAAGGACAGAACATGGCTGGGATGGAGGAGAAGCAGCACCTTAGGGATTTTCTCTCCCTGGAGCAGCCCTGGGAGCAGCGACAGCTATTCCCCTCTCCTACCCACCTGATGCTATTACGATATGTGAATACAAACGCAAAGGTTCAGGTATAAACCCAGAGCTCGCTGCAGCTGTGGAGATGCAGGGAAGGGGAGAAACGAGCAGGTTGTGCAGGAAAGCACAGGCCCCACCTCAACAAAACACAAATACAGAAGAGGGCACCACTGTTTCTAGGGTTTGCAGCTAATCCTGTCCACAGCTTGTCCTGTCCACAGCCTGAAACGTGCCCAGGACACGTTCTGAATAATCAAAGTTCATGGCAGAAATGTGCCCCTACCCCTCACAGGCGGGGTCGAAACAGCGCGCCCACACCCTGCACATCACCCTCAGCCCCACAGTCTCCCAGATTCCTCCTCCGAATTGCACAACCCAGGAAAAGCCAATTCAGCATCATGGCATTTCTTCCCCTCCCAGCCTCTGAGCCAAAGGAGCACGAGGAGGGAAGGAGACGAGCACGGCCGCTGCTCCTGCAGCCAGCAAAACAGCCCGGTCCCCAGAGTGCTTGGTTTGCACGGCTGGGGACGGCGGGGGCACTCGGAGACAGGGCCACATCTCTCCCCGCAGCTGGCGACAGCACTGGTATTCTGCTACAGAAGATAATATTTAGGGAGCTTTTGGCCTTCCAGCAACGCCGGAGCCTGGCTGACAGCTGCCACCACAGCACTGACGACGAGCGCTGACACCGTGCCGGCCTCCTGAAAGGGCGTTATTCTTCAGGCGTTCATTTGTTTTGCCGATGTGGAGGGCACACAGAGCTCCGGCATTCGCCAGCTCACATCCTTCCACCCACTGCCTCGGCGCTCGCTGCGATTCCGAGCGGTTAAGAGCAGCTCCGGCACTCCCACGCAGAACAACATGTTGCATCTCTGCTGCAAGAGGAAGAGACGCTCCGGATTCACCGACAGCAACAGCACCACGGCAGGGGAGGAACAAAAATTACCAAAAAAACCCCTTTTTTTTTCTGAGCAACATTTGTTCCCAGTACGTACATTCAAATAAGTGTTTAACTGCGACGGACTGTGGTTGAGCTAATTGGTCCTGCGGTTGGAACAGTCAGAGCTGGCTTCCTGTACGGGCACAGGCGAGCCTCCCGGGGAGGGACTGCGGGGCTCGGAGAGGCAACCACCAATTTGTCTCTTCCAATGAAGTCCATTTTCCCCGTCCCTCCTTCCCAAAAAAAGGCAGAAGCTCCAGGCAGAAGAGTTGCCCAGGGCAGGGAGGGAAAGGGCTGCTCCCGCTGGGCTCGCTTCCTGGTGCTCAGGACCAGCTTGGAGAGAAATCTGTCACTTCTGTTCCACACTGCATGGGGGAACCACTTGAGTTTTTCCAGGCTAAAGGTAAAATAATTGAATGACAAAAACAGACAAGGAAGTTTAACCCTGGAACTTCCAAACGGTGCCGCTGGTTGGGCAAAACACAGGGCAGGGAGAATAGCTGAGTCCAAACAAACCCCCAGTTTCCACTGGAATCCAGCCACGGAAATGTTTTCCTTGAGAGGATGATTAAAAGAAAACGTAAGCCTACGCTTAGGACCTGCAGCGATAAGACTTCTGGCAACCGCTCTGCCCGAGCCACCACAGAGCTGTTCTCAGCCCACTCCTCACGCCGGTCATTCACAGCGTAACGCTGGCCCCTGTGCCCGGAGGAGCGGGTTCCGGCCGTGCAGCGGGACAAAGCGCGAGCTTCCCGCAAACAGCGGCGATGCACGGAGGCCATCGCAACCCGGGCAGCTCTGGCGAGCACAGGCACTGTCCGAAGGCTCCTCTCCTCCCAGCTGGACGCAGTCACAAGAAGGCAGCGGTGTTTGAACGGGTAACGCTCAGACGGAGCTGCGAAACCGGCCAGACCCCCCAGCTCGCCATGACAAAACAAATCCCATTCTCTTTCCATAAGGAAGATGTCATCCAGCTTTCCTGCATATAAAGCGGTGTTTTTTCTGGCAAAATCATCTAGGGAGCATTAACCTGTAGTAAGGGTACCAGTACGAGCCCAGCCATCGGTCACCAATGTGAAGGGACATCTCGGGACTGGACGTAGGCAGCTGCCCCACAACCACAGCTCCCAGCTCCATGCGTGCACCCAGTGCTCTTCACCAGGCATCGACGTCCACGAATCCCTCGTCCGTGCACGCAGGTACGCACGCACAGCCATCAGCCCTGACATTTTCAAGACTTAGGGCACAACATTAAGTCCTTATTGCAGCGCAGCCTTAAGGCTGAGGACACCTGCTCCTCCTCACATGTAGCCACTGAGTTTAGAGCCCAAGCAACTGCCTTTGCACCTCCACGTCACACAAGGGGTTAATGCAGATCGTTAAGCATTTTAGGAGGTCATGGATTTTGCTTAAAAAGAAGAGAGAAAGCAGCAGATTTGGAGGTTTGCAAAAGCTTCTCAAAAGCAAAACCGTCTTACAGTCTCAGTCTCACATCTCATCCCATTTATTCTCCTACGCATCTTCAGTTTCTCCTCCATCACCTCTTCTCCTTCCAGCTTTTCTAGCTTCCTCCGGAGCTTCTGCATTTCCCCACTGCATTTCACGCACTCTCTGGCTGCCGCTTGTACGTGGTGGCTGGGCCGTCTCCCACCCAACGTACCGACATCCTCGCGAGCACTGCCAGCACCTGCTCCAGCACACAGCCATCACACGTGCCAGCGCAGCACCAGCCAGAGCAACAGAGCAGCTCTGAGCTTTGATGACAAACCAAACCATTTCATAATTGAACCCAACTTTATCAGCTTTCTTTCCACTCTGGTGGTAACTGCAGCGAAGACGACTGGCCTCAGGCATCTGGAAGCGATGCCTGCAGACCAGCACGGCAACGGTGAGCCACAGTCTCACTGCAGGTCAGCGGAAAACTTCAGCCGCCCTCTCCCAAAAGCACTACATCCACAAAACCAAAGGCAGGCTTGGTGTGATTCTGCTGCCTCCGAGGCAGCTTTCTACGGGGAAGCTTCCTTTTGTTGGTCATTTCCAACAGCAGCACTCCAAGAGAACTTCACTGTGCTGGAGACAGCGGCGTTCTGCAGGGCTGCGCGAGGGAAGCGTGCATCTGGGGAGTTTTGAAAACACATTATCCAAACCTAAGGGTCACTACATTCCAGGATGTCAGTGTCAGCTGGATACAAACAGCCTCACCAATCTGAACAGCATGACCTATTGTGCATATAAAAACCTCCTTCAGAGGCTCTGTCAACATTCCTTCCCGCTGCAGATGCAAACAGCTGGTAAAATAAATGAATTGATTGTCACCTCTTCTTGGCAGTAACGAGCTATTCCCACCCAGGCTTTATGCTCAGGAAACTGAGGCACGGCGATACAAAGCGACACCCAGAAAGCTGTAAACCCTGCAGAAAGAACAACTCGGAACACCTTAATCATGAGGTTTCCACGACACAGCTGGAAGAACAGCGTCAGAGCTGAGACATGCTGCGGGTGAAGGGAACAGCAGCTGGGAAGGTGGTCTGCCCTCCATCAAATGGAAATGAGACGCTGCTCTCCCACCTGCTTCTGGCAGATCCGTGGTTCCAGGCAGAGGCAAACTACTCCAAAGGCAGGGCTCAGCAGAGATCTACTGGGCCTGTGTAACCCAGTGAGCTCACCCCAGCCCCAAGCAGGTTTTCTCCTAACGGAGTTGGGCACTGAAGTCACGCTGGATCCCAGCCATGTCACTGTGGTGCCCAAAGGAGAGCCGACCACCTTTAGGAAGGTGGGGTTTTCCCTTTCTTGTTTTTTAAATGAAAGTGACGGTGAGGAAACCCTTCTTCCCTGTGAGGGTGACAGAGCACTGGAACAGGCTAGGTGGTGGAGTCTCCTTCCCTGGAGACATTCCAAAGCCCCTGGACTTCTTCCTGTGTGACCTGCTCCAGGGGACCCTGCTCTGGCAGGGGGTTTGGGTTAGATGATCTCTAGAGGTCCCTTCCAACCCCTGCCACTGTGAATCTGTGAGCACTGACGCGAACGCACCGAGCACTGAGGTACCCACACCAAAGAACATGGTTAAATTTCGTTTTTTCCCAAGCTAGGCGTTACAAGAACATAAAATAATGGAAGAACATAAAGTATCACCCATGAAGAGCTGTGTGGGCACCCCAAACTCACATCAGAGGTATTTACCTAAGATACAAATGCAGAAAGTGAGACAGTTGCAGCGTTTCCATCCCCTGCCACAGAGACATTGCCTTCATCCCCTCTCCTCAGAGTCCAGAGGCATTTGCCTTCTTAAATAAGAGCCCACCCTCAATTTTCCTTTATGCAAGTTTTAAGTAAGTTACAGTCTTGCAAATCCATTCTCGAGCTGGAAACTTTTGGGCCGGGAGTCAAAGAAATGAAGCAGAGTCTGAGATTCTTGGCAAAAAGTAGTTTACAGAGAAAACAGTAGCAGGGACTTGTTTGGGCTCAAACGGCATGCCTATAATTCAGATAACCACCGCTGCCCTTTCCATTTATTCAGCAATCTCACACCAGATATTTTTGACTTTTGAGGGCTACGCTGTTTCATGTGGAAAAAAAAACCCCGGTTTTAGCCCCAAAAGGCTGCACGACGCATCGCGGAGCTATTTAAGGAGAAGAACCAAAAAAAAAAAAAAAAAGCCGTAGACAAAGGATAGTTTTGAGCCGACACAGATTTTCGGCAGATTGACTTCCGATAGCAGTTATACAACCGGCGAGCTGCAGCGCGGCGGCGGGGCACAGGTCACGCTCCATATTTGCTGTACAGCATTCCTCATCC
>NW_010238445.1:0-40378 GCF_000690775.1 Eurypyga helias | reverse complement strand
GCACCGCACCTCTCCGGGGTAGGTGTTTGTCGGCTGTGCCCGGGCGCTGGGTTTCGGAGCTCTGTAACATGGTTTCTCATGTGTGCGTGTTTTTTCTTTCTCTCCTCCTCTCCCTCCTCCTCCCGCCTCCTCCCCAAACACACACGTACACACGCTTCCCCTCTCCCTCCCCCTCCTCAAGGCCGAAAAGGCAAGCCAAACCTGCGGCCGACGAAGGCTTTTGGGATTGTAGCGTGTGCACCTTCAGGAACAGCGCCGAGGCCTTCAAATGCAGCATCTGCGATGTCAGGAAAGGCACCTCCACAAGGTACGCCCGCACCTTTCGTCGCGGCTTTCGCGCCACGCCGGGCTGCGCGGACTTGTTGATTTTTTTTTCCGCTGTTGCCCGGTTGTGGGCTGGTTGCACCCTCCTTCCCCCCTGATGCGGTCCCTTCTGTCCCTGTTTAAAAGCTTGTGGATTTTAAAAATTCTCTTTCAAGCGCTTAATTGGAGCTGGAAGACATGTTTCGTGGATGTGGCAGCGACCTGAATCTTTTTGTTGTTCTGTGTTTTTTTGTCACTGATGTACGGAGGGACCTCTTGGAGATCCGCTGGCAGCCAGAAACATTCCAACTGTGCTTCGAGGCAGACAGTTTTCTGTGTTTCGGGTGGAGGTTTACCTGTGTTTTTCTACAGGAGTAGAAATGGTTGAGGATTAGAGAGCGAGAAGGGAAATGGCTGAGACTAAAGATGCCACTAGAATAACTACTCCTTTCCTGAGATGTTGATCTCTGTCTGTTGTCATCTGAAAGGAGTCGGCTTTGTGCTCAGTGTGGGAATGCTGTGGATTTCTGAAAGCTTTAGCTGTCAGGTCTTTCTGATTGCCTTGTGCTGGGTAACTGTGGAAGTCTTTATGAGATGGTGAAGCTGACACAGAGCAGTTAAGTCAATCTCAAATCCAACCTGCCCCCTCCCAAACCTTTCACTCTCCTGCAGGTTCAGAAAGTTTGTCCTGGAAATATCGGTTGACGCTAAAACAGGCATGTGGTGCTCAGCTTTTTCTTTCTTTTTCTGATTTGTTCTACCGTGTTGACTTCTGATTTTGTTAATATTGTACCTTCTAAATTTGAGTTCCCGTTGCTGTGCTCTGCCAAGGATGTAGTCTGTAAGATTTCCATTGTGAAAGGCATCGTTTCCCTCCTTTGAGGGAAGCAGCGTATTGAGATGCTCTGATCAGCAGGCTGTTTGCATGACTTGGCTGTCTTGACTTGATTGACAAAGGAGGTGAAAGCGTGTTCAGTTGGTTATTGTTCGCGCTGTGCTTGAAACAATGTGAAGTGCCAACGTTTTTAATGGGGAGCATGCTTTTGGGCCATTGAAACTCTGAGTTATCCAACAGACTGCTGTAGGGCTTCACTGTGTGTTTTACAATGCACATGGGATACAATATCCCTACGCTTTTTACAGAATATCCAGAGGTGTTGAACTTAAACCAATTTTAAATAGCGTAGTTCCAGCACTGGGTAAGGTGTAGCTGTCGGGACAGCAGTGTTCTGTATGCTCCTACAGCTGGCTCTTGGCTCGTTCTGTTAAATCTTGTTTTGTCATGCAGCTAAACCTTCCCAGCACGCTTGATTTCCGTGGGTTTCTGTTTTCTCCGCTTCCCTGTTGGCTCAGGTGAAACACGTTGATCCTGCAGTCGGCTGGTCCTTAAGTGTGCTACTACAGCGCGTAGCCTTGCAGTCACCTCAGGTTCCCACAGCGTCACGTCAGGCGTGTGCGTGGGTGTTTGTAGGAGGGAGAGCCTTAATGAGATGTAGGAGCCCATATGGGTTGTATCTTGTGTCGGACTCGATCGTTCTCATTTGACCACCATGCTGATGTTCGTTTTGAGAGCAGCAGCTTTCTCTCGCATCCCCCCCACCCCCCTTTTTTTTTAAAGTGATAATTTTCAAACTATTTGTTGGGGTAGTAGGATGCTTTATCTTTTAAAGGACCCTTAAATGCGATAGCAGTTGGTGATTTCAGGTTAAGAGCTGTAGCCTTACTTGCAGATGTGATCCTCGGGTGTAGAACATTGTACTTCTGTTTAGCTTTTAATGGACCCTTATGAATGGCTTCTAATTTTAATTCATTTAATTCATCAGCTTTCTATTCATTTTTGCTGCTTTTTAAATTGCTTTTGTTAGTTGAATTTGAGAAAGTATTTAAAATATTCAATGGACCATCATGTCTTCTTGCATATTTATGTCATTTATGAATAAATCTCACCGAAAGCGGGAGTGATTGAATGTTGTGAGTGCGCGTCGTATGTTGAGGAGACCCAGGAGGTCAGAGTTCTTTGTTGTGGTATTGCTTTGAGTCTTACAGTATGTGACGTACGAGTCGATGCTGGGGAAATTCTTCAGAATTTTTAAACCAAATGACTGATGTAAAGATATTTAATGAGTTATGACTGCTAATTTATTACTTGAAATGTAAGGGGTCTGATGAGCTTGGCTTTTAAGCTGCAATTTGACAAGTTGATGACACTTTTCCACATTTAAAACTGCCTTGCTTCATTAAGGCTTACTTCAGTAACACTTATCGGAAATTTATCAAACTCACTTGTTAAAAAAAACCCACAAAGTAGTGAAAGACAGACACCGTAGATGTGGTGAGGCAACTGATTCTCCTCAAATTACTGTGTGCAGTTCCAGTGTGCCCGGTATTTTTATTAAGATCTGGTATGACCTATTCCCCCACCCCCAGCCCCTGTAAAGCCAGTTACTTGCTGTAGAATTTACTTTGGCTGATAAATATTCTCTGATTTGAGAACTAGTTAGGACATTAGCTAATTCTCACCGTGTGTGCCTTTTTTTCAGACTTGATACAATCTTTTAGTGTGTGGGAGGGGTGGCTGGCAGCAGTTACAAGTTCTACTTTGTCGGATCCAACTACCCCCTTTCCCTAGGATCTCATAAAAGGAACTTCACGCAGAGTGAACTTCGGAGTTGACCTGCCAAGGCAGAACCACTGTAGGTGCTAAACGGTTAAATTGCACCTGAGTGCTTTTTCAAGGGGCTGTTTATAAATATTTGAGTTGCATTTTTAAATAAAAAGCAGGTCAAGCCCATCTCAAGAGAATCGGGAGTTGTGGTGCGAAGGTTACATTAAACCTGTAGTACTTACTTGAATACTGGATTTGTTACAGTGTGTCACTAGCTCCCTTTCCTCAACCTAATTCTTGCTGTTTTTATGGTTAAACTTTATTCCGCTCTATTTTATGCGAGTATGTTGAGTTTTTCTATGGTTTTCCTTCCGTGAGGATCATGGCAAAGATACAAGCTGTGTTCGACACAGCGTTCAGTTGGGATAGACAGTGATTTAACTGCCTGGCTTGGGAGTGAGCAACGGTAATGTTTGATGGGGTAGACAAGACTTTTTTTTTTTTTTTTCTTTCCCAGAGGTTTTTGTGGTGGTGTAACGGGTCAAGGAACTGGTGCTGGCCACCACTTCCACTTGCGTCCTGCGGCTCTTCTGGTGGTTTGTTCAGGTGTAGCCCCACCAGCTCCTGCACGCAGGAGGCAGCTTGAATTAAAACCTCTGCCGGGAAGTTTGCTCCACGGACGTGTGTTCCCTTCCAGTATCCATTACTTCTTCAATCGGGCAGGAAAGTTTACTTTGGCTTTCCTAGGAATGTGAGTGCAGAGTTTGGCCTTGTATTTCCCGTTAACGGGGACCCATGTGTTCCTATTTGAGGGTAGGCGATGGCTCCCTGTTTCCATTTGTTTTCCTGAATGATATTCTTGCTCCTCTTCCCCTTTGGTTCTCTGATGGTTTACATACGTGGTGTTCCTGTACACCGCTTCTTGTAGCTTCCTCTCCCCAGGCATGGCCGTGCAGTGTTTCTGCTTTTGGACACTGTTGTGAAGAAGGAAATTTCCCCCTTCCCTTCACTTTTGTAGCAGTGGTTGCTGTTTTCTGAAGCTTTGTTTTGGATAAAGAGACCGGTGGTACAATATGGTGCAGCTTCTCTGATGTTAATTTTTGTCTAACTTCAGGATAAGTGCTTTCCTTGTCCAAACTTTGCATCCTCTATCGTGAACGTGCCTTGATTACAGAGAAAAACACTAAATAAAGTCAGTGGAAGATGTGAGAGCAGCAACTGGATGTCTGACACGCAAATTAACAAAACAACGGGACTTTATAGTACAAAATTAACAAGTTGTAGTGCGTATGTCCTGCAGGACATGTACGTAATAAGCATTTCTGTTGTATGCCTGAAGTGCGGGGTTGGGAGTTTGCATCAAGTGGTCTGAACATACGTTTCATTGTGGAGCACTCAAGGAGTGCATGTCAGTAGTGCTTCACTCTTGCCATCCTTATTTTTGAGGGCATGTCCAGCTGAAACTAGTCATCATCATTTAAAAATGAATTTTTGTCTTCTGTGGAACAGGTGTCTCAGACACTGGCCTTTGTTTCCCTTCAGAAAGTTCCTTTGCATGTTTGCATGATCTAAGCTGGCACCTTGAAGGACATAAAACTACTGTCCGTGTCACCATCAAAAAGTATTCTCTTGTTCCGCATCCAAGCTGGGCTGACCAGAATAGATACCAGATAGTCCTGCTATTCCTGGAATGAGGAATCAGGCTCATGATCCTGACGATTGCACAACTAATATATGTCCTGCTTATTTGCTGTGTGTTTGCAGGACTGTTCTAAAAATGCTTTGCTTTGGAGTGTGGCTGTGGTGTAGGTTGGAAGCAAAGGGCTTTCATTCAGTTCTTTCAAGCTTTCACCTGCGTTAAGGTGAGTTTTATGTAGTATCGTAGCTGCCCTTTTATGTGGGTTATTTTCTATAAAAATGGAGTATGTGACTGGTTTGGAAAAAGCTGTTGTGAAGTATTTGTTTTACTCATTGGTCACTGAGATCGGTGATCAAACCATCCCTATTTTTCTTCTTGATCACTGAAGTTAAATGGCCGTTGGATCAGGTGGAGTGGAGCATGGTCTGTACCAGTCTGGAGTCATGGCAGTGCTCCATGGGACATCCAGATCCCGAGGATGGTGAGATGGATGGTGAGAACAGGGTAACTGCCTGGGTAGTTCCGAGTGCTGGAACACATGATACCTACTTGCAAAGTGCTTGCCCTCCTGCTGCAAGGAGTTCTTCAGGCCTCTGCTGTCTCATACCTTGTTTACCAGCACTGTCTAATTAGCTGTTAATTTCTGAATTTGTATATGAGGAATACTTTGGCTCAGTCTGGCAAACTCCCTAAGCCACGAGAGCTAAGGGCAGGAGCATCCTTTTGCAAACTTAGCTAGCATTTGCTGATGGTTCGCAGCAAGCCCTGAGTTCTGGGGGCTGTGGTTTGATGATACACTAAGTTTGACTTCATGGCTTATACTGCTGGACCCCAGGTGGCTTAGCCACGTGGCTTGGGGTATCGATCCATTATAAACTGACTACTGGTACAGATTCATGCTACACTTACTGTTTAACTAGCATGGAGTTAGTCTGTGAGACTTCATCTGCGCAGATGAAGCTGTTCAGCTTCAGAGCAGCTATTATCTGTCATCCTGGTGCGAGCATAACACTGGCACATCATCTGCGTCTTGTACTGGGGCTGTTTGAAAGGAATAAGAGCTGTGTCCTGATTTGCTCTTTGTTAGTGTTTGGCTCTGGCGTTAATGATCTCATTACCATCACCCCAGGATCTCCATTGGGTCTCAGCACCTCTGGGAAATCATTCTCAGCAGGGAGGATCCTCAGTGCCTTGGCAATACCCCCTGGCTCTAAGATTTGGGTGCCTGAAATACTGTAGGTGACAAGCACAGTAGGTAGTGTGGTAGCTGCTGTACCACACTTCGCTTCTACCCCTTTTTGTTCCTGAAGGTCCTGTTAAGGAGTAAGTTATACCTGTTATGATGCCTTACATATTAGGGGAAAAAAGGTGATTTATGTTAAATAACATAGTAAAATCTTTAGCGTGGATAAAGCGTGTTATAATTTTCACGTGGGTTACCTGTTTGGCTTAAATGATTGTGGATGGTAGGGTTTAATATCAGTCTCTGATAGCTGTTGGAGACTGCATAAAGATCTAATAGATAAACTGCAACACTGGGCGTGTTTATCACTGATAATATGCAGTGTGGATATTATTAATTTTTCCCTTCCTCCACAGACTGCTTTTCTGGGAGATGGGAATCTAAATCAAAGTATGTATGCGCGTGTAGGAGGAGAGGGCACGTAACTTTCTCTTACTGCTGTGAACAGGCGTTGCATCCTCTGGGATACTGGTTCTCGGCAGGTCCTCGGAGGGGTCTGGTAGGCACAGGAATGCAGAGCAGCTTTCTCTGCCTGCCTTTCTTAATTGCCCTGATTGTTTCATGTTCCCATCAGCTGGTTGTGGAGGGGCTGCTGCATCTGGACAATTGGCATGTGTATTTGCACCCTGGTGTGGGTTCATCTAATAAGTGGAACCTTTCATGAACTGGAAATAGAAGTGTGTTTGTGCAGCGTTGACCGGTGCAGTAGTTGAGATGAGGGAGGCGGTGGATGTGAAGTGTGTTTCCCTGAGGTCACCCTCAGCTCCTGCCGGGTCTCTGCTCGCTGTCCGATGCTGCGTGTTGGTGTTCCCCAGCAACTCGTTTTGGCTGAGTCCCTGAGAGCAACGCGTGCGACCCAAGACCAGTGAGGGGGGAAGGTTGGCAGGTAACGTGCTGTGGGCTGGATGGATTATTTTGGCTGGCCACATCCAGCTTTTGTGCTATAGCTTGGCCACCCCTGCCGTAACTCCAGGCTGGTTCACTGCTGATTGTGAATCAGGTGTCACTTGTAGTCCGGCTGCTAAGAGACATGCTTTGCATTCGCGACGTGAATTCAACAGCTTTGCTGTTGGTAGGCTCACGGCTCCTTGCTGTGTTGCGTTGGGCTTGAATGAGCAGACAGGTCCTTCGGGGTCTCTCAGTGAGAAGCTCAAAGTTCATGGTATTTCTGGGAAGTCTTGCCGATGCACGGGAGTATGGCAGCAGGGCGAGAGATAACGGTTTGCAGCCTGCTCCTGCGTTAGGTGAAGGATGCGCTCTGCTTGTCCTTTATTAGGTGCATCTCTCCTTGTCTGCGTCATTCTGCTTACGAGGAAACCCACTGACCTATTTTGCGGGATTTCGGGTGGTTCTGTAGGTTAGTGGGTTTCAGTCCCGCAATGTAGGTCGCTCACAAGGTGCGCTGGAGTTTCGTAATGCATAGCTCTGACCTGAAAGAAGAATCATACAAACTCTCTGTCTGGCTGTGTTGCAGTGGTTCTTCATTGCTCCTTTTGCACTGACTTCTCCTCCATAAGGTAAAAGGAGAAATCGGGGCTTTTCCACAGGGAAGGGGTCTTACAGGAGGGTTTGAGTATTTGAAGTGCACGTTTCAGGCAGGTAAGGGCAAATTATCCTTGCTGCTACTTCATGTTTATTAAGGACATGGCAAAAAAAGCAGATCCCGAATACTGAGTAACTCGTAGATGCTACCCTAAGCATATGTCCAGGATTAGATGATAGAGAAATAACATGGAAATGCCTGCACTACGCTCCTGTAAGTTCCTTTTACAGCTGGCACATGCTAAATACATTGATTGTCTCTTTGTGCAGACAGGTGTTCTTTACATCAACCACAGGTCCTTTCACACTTTTTTGGTACATCTGGAGGTACGACCATGTCCTCGACACTGCTCTTCCCATAAGCCAGCTATTAATTAGGAGCGTGTTCTTTGTAACAGAGTGCTAATTGGTACATCAGCAAATTCACAAACGTTGGAAATGCGGTAATTCTGACTGGCTGAAGTGTGAATGAGGGGGAAAAGCATCACTTCTTGCTGTCCTGGTGGGCTTTGTTTGACTGTTCAGTAACTCGGTATCTTCAGTCAGGTGAATCTCAACTCCTTCTTAGGAAAAGCAAAGCTAATAAGCCAAAACTGGTCATTGTTTTGATAGTGTTTTATTGTTGAAGGTGCTGCCTGTGTTTCTGAAAGTTAAAAGCACACTGGCAGTCAATCATCTGTTAATAATACTGGAAATGCATGAGAAAAAGAGATAGTATGGATCTGCAGTATAGATCCCGAATCCAGGAGACCTGATGTTGAACTGTATGTGGCCTTATTTGAGACTTTGGATTTTTAGGGGATTTTGGAGTAACCTCCCATACTACAAGTATCCAAATACTAAAAACTTGTAATTATGTTCTTTACCACAGAAGCAGAACACTTGTTATATTCAAACTGGTTTTAACCTTCTGACTGATAAACATTTTGAAGTACACATTTTATGGCAATTTGCTGAAAGCTGAAATGTTCCATATTTAAGTAAGCACAGTGTATGCTTTATGTCAGTTGCTGTAAGGAGGTGCAAACTTCCAGAAATTATATTTACAACTTACATGGGAACATGTTCAGGAGGACTAGAAACTTTAGTTTGAGGATCTTATCAGATTGGTTGTTTTTAAATAAAACGGAAGCAAAACAAGTCAGTTTTGGAATCTGTTTAGGGGTAAACAAGGAATAAATGTTTAGACGTGTTTTCTCAAGCAGATTGTTCTCTGGGATTTCAGAGATGGATTGCTTGTAAAATGCAGAGGTGCTAAGTGAGACAAAATATCTTGCCTGAGATAAAGCTGCCTTCTTCAGATTTATATTGTTGAGTAGACAGACGTGAGACTGATCATAATCTGAAATATTTTTCCTGAACTAAATTATTTCTGTGCGGGTGGAACTACGTCCGGGTGATTCATGTACAGCTTAACAGGGTCGAACTGGGGAGGTGGACGGAGGATGTCGGAATACTAAGATTTGGTGGCTTCAGTGATGATGCAACATTGAGCGTAATACTGTCTGATGAATGTTGAGTGTGGGTTACCCCCTGTGCCATGGTCCCACATGTGTCTAGGGGTAGTTCTTAATTAAATAGCATTGCTCCCTTTTAATTTTTTTATTGTCTATGTACTAAATAAATGCATGGAAGGATTTGTATTTTCTGTTGCTTCTCTCTGCAGGTATCAATGGGGATAGTATGATGTTAGTGTGACTAGAGCCTGTGTGAAAGAGGCTGGGATTCACCCGTTGCTAAATATCCTGGAGCTGCCACTCCTTAATCTGTATGGTTGTATTCACTGTCTGTGTTTTCTATCAAGAAATGTATGTCTATGGAAAGAGTTTCATTCCTTTATTAAAAAAAAATCTAAAAATCACCTAGATTAGCAGAAGGACTCAAATCTTACTTGTCGTAGTCAGACAAAGCATGCATATATGTTCAGGTTGTTAAAAATGTGTTGTTGCTGAAACATTTGGTTCCAACTATCTGTCTTGGAGCTCTTACTCTGAAAGTGCTTTCACTGTTTTTTTCGGAAGGGTACTGTGCACTTTCTCTTCCTGAGATGAGATTTCAACCAGAGAGACAGTACATTGATGGACGATGGCCCTGTGATGGAGTCAATCAGCCGGTGGAGTCATTTGTCTCCTGGGGGTAGAGGGTAGAGCACATCATTAGCAGCAGAAGGGGAGGCTCTCCTCTGTAATGCTAATAGAGCGAGGAGGCTCTGGTTGGTGCCTGTTGGCTGCTGTTGCTGGGTTATTACAGGTGCCTGTGGAAAAACACAACCGTTTTTATTTGTTCTCTGTAACAGTCATGGGTGTGGATCAACTTAACAAAAATATTTAATAAGTGCTAGGAAACATTTCAATTTCAGCATACTATTAGCAATTTGTAAACCTATATTGCCTGAAACTGCTTGTCATAAAAATGTTGAATTATTTTGGGACAATTATGTGTGTGTTGTTGGTTTTACATACAAGTAGCTTGACTTGTGTAGGAAAGACTGGCAACTGCCTGGTGCCAGCGTGGGAGTCGAAGGACGGTGTGTCTGAATTGGAGGAGCAGTGTTGAAAGTGAAGCCGGCGGGTTGCAGAAGTTACTCTGATGGTGTCTGATGGCGCTGGGTCCCTGTCAGAGTGAAAGATGAAACGGGCAGTAGCGACGGCGGGTGGCTCGTCTGAGGGGCGGCTGGGTTACGTGCTGTTGTGTCGTGGCAGAAACGAGTTAGCTTAAAGGTGGCTTGGTGGGCATCATCCAGCTTTGCCCAGGGCGGACAGGTTAACCTACCAGTGGCTGTTACTCCATGGCTGCTTTGCTCCTTTCAGAGCTTTTACCTCTTGGAGGAAGTGGTCGTGTTGGGAACAAGCATGGGCTTGCTCTGGGGTGGGCAGGAGTGTGCCTGTTAGGGGATGCTGGGCTGCAAACCGTGCGTAAGCAGCGGCTTGGTGTTTGGAGATGGTGCATTCCCACATGACACGCAATGAAACTACAAGTATTGGCAGAAAACGGTTACCCTGGATGGCTGGCGGGTGTTTCTGTGTACCCAGTGGCGCTGTGAGCAGGGAGGTGGCACCCAGGGCACTGTTAGTTGCTGGACTTACTTCCCCCCTCTCTCTTAACTCTCTGTGGCTCTGACCAGTTGGATAACTCTAGTGCATAGGTCTAGCTGCTGGTAAAACAAATGTAGTAAGGACTCCGGACCACGTAATGGCTTACAGGAGGTTAAGTTAATTTTTGGAAAACACTTTGAAATCCTGAAGCGTCTTTTTGAAAACAGCACATGAATTCAGACTTAAAACCCCCAATGTTTATTTTCCTTTCTCTGAACTGTATAGATAATCATTTAAAAATAAGAGCAAGGGCAGCAGGAAAACAAATGGTGACACAACTGTTGGAACAGCGTGGTGGGTAGGCTTTGTATGCTTCATTTCACTGCGGCGTAATGCGATGTCTTCCCTTCTAAAGCACCGGAGGGATGGCCCAGCTGTGTGTTGTATGGGTACTAGAGACATGGGATTGCTACATATGGGTTAGCAGAACATGCTTAATCATGGGTGTGGGAATACAGTGCTCTGGCAGCAATTTAGACTCATTAATTAGAAGTACTTATTACTGGATGTGACTCAAGTTAGTTCTAAGTTGCTTAACTTCTGAGGTCAAAAAGATGAGACGAATGTTGTTAGCCTCCACGGGGCTGTCTGCAGGGACGGTCTGTGATACCAGAGCTCAAGCTGTGGAATTTTGAGGTTCGTTAAGTGATTTATTGACAGTGACAGTTTTGCAGCACCTCTAAAAGTTGGGACCACGCATTTGCATTCAGAAGTTTTGACCAACGCAGGTTTCGTTTAGACTTCTAAGTTGCATCAGCTGGGAACGTACAAGCGTGTACTGGGAATTTACGCTGCTGTGCTGAGATTCGCTGTTCAACCAGCATTCAAAGAAGCGATAGTGAAACTTGATTATAAACAACAGCTTTCCTGTTTGTATGAAGAGGATGACATTTTTTTTCCAGTTACAAATTGACCAATTGATTAAAAACTCAAAAACGAACAGGGTGGTAGAACATCGTGCCCATATGCTGCGTACCTACTCCGTAAATGCATGGGAGATCACACCTTAGTGTTCAGTGGATGCATTTATCAAGATTTCAGGTGTGAGGACAGTCGCATGGCTCGTGCTTGGAAGAGGCATTGCTTCTGCCAACGGCCAGGCATGTCAAGCCAGTCACGGGGAAAGGTTCGTAATAAGGTAGCTGTCGGAGTACTGTGCCAGTTCTCAGGGTTTTCCCTCATGTGCAGGGAGCGTGAGGGACAACACCTAGCAGTAGTTTGGGTTTATTTCCATCTCTTTAGTTTTTCCCCTCTTGCCCCTTTTTCGTGTTTTGAGCCAGACCGACTTTCCCACTGGCACTCTGAATTCAAAGCGCTGAAACTGTACAGTGATGTACTGCGCTTTTTTGTTTCTAAAGGGCTGTCACAAGCACGAGTGGTGTTTTTTTTTTTTTACACAGAGGCATACAGCGTAAGGAACAGGTTTACTTAGTCACAGGTGTGGGAATATGGACACCTGAAATTATTTTAATAACAGTTGCTCGCTTTATTTCTGAAGTGTGCTAGCATTTGCAAATCTGTCTTGGTTCCACAGGTAATTGATACTTGTGGAGAACATGACCCTTTGCTCTCTGCATTGATTTTTTTTTTTTCTGAATTGTGTCCAGAGGCTGCACAAGTCAGTGCAGCACTTTGTCATCAGCTGCAAGGGCTGGATCAGACCGATGCGTCGAGAAGAATGGGAATAGTTTGACATGAAACCTAACACGGTTATCTCTCGTGATCTTGCTTTGTTCCAAGACTGCTTTTTTCCAGGGAGATTTTTTAATAGATAAAAAAACAGTTGAGAAACGGGTTGTATTGTATAAAGCCCTAAATTACTTGGGTGGGGAAGTCAATCTGTGTAAGCAGAGGAGGACTCAGATCGCTCGTAGCTCTTGGTCATTCTGGAGCCCTTAAAGTTTGAACAGGGACTGAGACTGATAAAACTTTGGATCTGTTTTTATTAAAGTAAGTGTCATAGATGGTGACCAAAGATTTTCTTGGTTTTAAGCAGAAAGAAACAAAATACCCACAAAGTCCAGAATACTCAGCAAATTTTGCAGGGCTTGTAGTTCTGTCTCATCTGCCTCAAGTTCAGCCTTTCTACTGCCAGCTGTGTAAGATTCCTGGGTTTGCTGTCAGCGTACAGATATGCTAGTCCTCATGTACCTGTGTGCTCACTTGGCTCAAAATGATTATATGCCTTCTCTGTGGAGTTGTATTCATGCCTGTGCTTATAGAGCCAGCAGATTATTAGTAGGTAAGACAGGTCGATTATCAGTGGCTTGCTGCTTTTCTTCCCTGCTCCAGTTCATAGAATTATCCTTAGCAGCTTTTAAAGTAAGGATCCTCCTGGAAGAATTTCTGGCTTGAGGCAGAAAAAGTTTTCTTACAAGTTTTGAACTACTGGGACTATTGTGTTTTTTGAAATCCTATTCATTGCTTCACAAAACTGTTACATCTTGAGTCATGCATAGCCTGAAGAATATCCTGGGGGTAGGGAGACATAAATAATTGTTTAATTGGGCTGCTCTCCTGTGTAACTTATATCATGTTGAGTGTATGTCAAGGACTGATTTTATTGTAACAATTCTCACAATCCTAAACTGAGCATTTATCTTAATAAAATCTAATGTGGTGTTATGCAAGACATGCAAATGTGTTTTGGTTTAAACTTTTAGTTTGCGAATAATAATTTTGCAGATCTTACCTTTCAAACGTCTGGTAATTATGCTAACTTAAGTCTTACAAGGAAAACAGCATTCTGTTGGAAGGAAGAAACTTTGATTAACACAAATAATAGTTATTATTGTATTTCATTAGATTTATGAAAAAACATGTCTTTATCGTTTGTTAGAAGAGATGGTAAAAATATATCAACACTGTTTTAATTAAGAATACCTTGATATTCTTCTAAAAATTCACTTTTGACATCCAGCTCTTAGGCTTAACATGAATGTCAAACTTAGCTTTTCATACTCTAGGAAAATATGCTCTTGTGCTCAAAACATGGAGCAAAAGCAATCCCATGAAAATCAATTAGAATAATAGACTACAGCCATTGCAAAATATCATTACAATAGTTAAGTAATTATCCCACTGCATGACTTAGCAGGAGGGATAAATAATGCATGTAGAATTGTGTTGGAGCTTGCAAGGAAGATTCATGCTGGCAGAGTGGGAGGGGAGGGCAAAGGCAGAGCACGCAGCTGAGGGGAAGGCCTGCTGGGTCCGGTACCTGGTGATTGAAACCTTTCCTTGACAGCAAAGGTGCAAGAGAGACCCAATTTTCTGTTTTTCTTACAATTTAAAGTTGGCCTTTGGGAACAAATCTGCCTTGGCTGTGTTAGCACAGCTCGGCTCCAGCTTCTTCTCCGAGCCGCCTGGCTGGTCCTGGATGAGTGGACAATTGGGCTTTGGGGCACAGGCACAGCCAGCCCCTGGGGGCATCAGCTTTTGGGGTGGGGGAGCGGGCACCCTATTGGGTCCAGCTGTGCTGCCAGGAGGGTGGAAAACCCCCACAATGGCACCACATCAGGGTGCCAATCCCAGCGGCTCACTGCCTCACTTCTCTTGCTGCTATTAACTTGTCCGTATTCCACCCAGGTTCTGTGTTTTCCCACTCTGTAGGTCTGGGCTGCTCCTTGTCTGCCGTTCGTTGGGCTGAGAGAGCTACTGAGCGTGTTAACGCCAGGCCTGGAGTCCCATCAGCAGCGTGTCCGGGCCCCTGACCGAGCTGTGAGTCTGGTCAGCAGGAGTATTGGCTGCTTTCTCAGCAGCCAGATGAGAGTTTTGATTTTTTTTCTTCCTTTCAGCTCAAACTGAATACTCTGAATCTGTCAGTTGCTGTCAGGAGGATTGTGCTTTGGATTAGTGAGCTACTAGAAGCGGTTTGAATCATCACAGTTAAAAGCATGGCGAGCAGCGGTATAATTAATAGTTATGTAATGTTACCAACAAGCTGAGGAAACTGGAACCTAACTTGGAAAGAAATACAGCCCCATGAGGTCCCTGAGGACCACTGAACATTTAAAGGATGGTGTTTTTATTCCCACGACCGTTATGGTCAGGGCAGGTTTGTTGTTGTTGCGTTGGTTCCATCAGGACATGTATGGAGGCACCTTTCTGTGCCTTTCCTCTTCCCTTTCTCTCTTTCTCATCAGGACCTGGTCAAACCAAGAATCCGGCTCACCTTAGGCTTGTTGGAGCTATTCTCTGCATCTGTGATTGCAGAAACCTTCAATTGCTGTGCAGTTATGGATGTTGCATGAAACAGCTCTTCAGCTCGTGAGAATGATACACATTTTTGTTGTGTTTTTGAATAGAAATTGATGGGAAATTACGTAATACCTTTCTGTTATAATACATTACTAGTAAAACTCGGTCAGCCCTTTACCACGCGCGTGTGTTTAGGGAAGCTGAAACGATTAGTGAGATTTCCAAAGTAGTTTCTGTTTTGTGACAAGCTCGACTCTCCCTGGAAAAGCTATGTAGTTCAGCAAGGTGACAGAAGAGCCTGTGCGCCTGAGACCTCCCTTCCTGGTATTGAACTGGGGGTGTGATGCTTTCAAGTTGTTTATATGTAAAGTTCTGTGAATATCTTATGCACGCAGAGACACTGATCAAAATTCTGAGGTTTTGCTGTATTTCTGTATGAATTTGATAAAAGAACAATGTATTATTCTCGTGGCTGACTGGATACTTAAGTTGTCTTAAATGTTGGAGCAGAGCGTAAGGGTTTCAAAGTACTTTTTTCTCTTAGTTGACATGTAGATGTGGCACTTGGGGGCACGGTTTAGTGGTGGACGAACAGTTTTGGGTTTACGGCTGGACTTGATGAGCTTAAAGGTCCTTTCCAACCTAAACGATACCATGATTCTAGGAAAAAGGGAGAATTATGCTGGTACACAATTTGATATCTCTCTTTCTAGACAGATACCTTATCAAATATAGCGATTGGTGATTAAAATATAGCGATTGGTGATTAATTAGAAAATAATTCTCACATCTAAAAGGAGGAACTTTATATTAAAATGTGATACTACTGCTAAGCAAGTGTAAGGTTGCCTGTCCTCCAGTTTCGTATCTACATTCCCTGACTGTCAGTTTGCTCAATATTCACTGCCATTGACCTTGGATAATTAAGAAAATAAGTCTGCTGCTCTGTGGAGATAAATGCATCTTATGTTTGAAACGTGGCTGATAAGCTCAGTTGTGAAAGTGTAATTTTATGTCTGTAGTTTTTGGCAGGAGGGATGCTGCCTTTTCAGAATTTGATGTCCCTCCTTTCTGCTCCCCGATACCCAGTTGAAGTTGTTGGTTAAAGTCTCCCGGGAGTCCAAGATCTGAAACTTGCCATGGACCCCTTCAATTTTCAGTGAAAATGAGTTTAAACTAATACAGGCTTCTTTTACTTACTGAATGACTTTTCTGCTTTCCAACCATTTCCAGTGCAAATACTGCAGTTGTGCATGGGGTGGGGGTTTGAGATGCTCGGCCGGTGCGTGGCTGGAGGAGGAGCTGGTGCACATGGACGTTCCTGTCCCAGCACAGGGTCGGTGTCAGTGTTGCCTGTCAAGAGCCATAAAAGCAACAAAAAATTAAGGAGAAACAATTTTTTTTCATGCCTGTGAAAGTTACTTGCCAGAATTTGAAGGTAGGGGACTGGTGGGCACTGGGGTCTGTTTGCCAAATCCCTTGCTCCTTAGTTTTTCTCTATGTTGCCTCTTAGGCTTCCTTTTTGCTCTGTGTTGAACTCGGTGAGTTACTTGGACAATTTGTGACTTAACGTGGTTGTTCACAGTCCGAGGTCTGCTTGTTTTGCAAACATCTCCATAATGATCTCTCAGTTGAATGGTATTTTGGTGGGCTTTTTTCTTAGGGTGGGTTTTCCACTGGAGATGCTCTACTACTGCAGTTGTACTGGCAAAACACTCCAGGTTGAAGATGGCTAATAAAGTTAAAGTTGCATTTTGTGGTGTGTTTTTTCTTTCTCTTAAGCTGATGTCAACCTCTTTAACTCCTTTAGAGAGGGTACTGTGGTGGTAAATTGTATATTTTGCCAGGTTGTCTTTTGACACTGTTCCTGATGGGATCTTTGGGTGCCGATGCGATGTCAGTAATTATCAGAAGGATTTGTGATGGCATGCCGTTTTTACAGACTCTGCTTTTGAAGCCAGATCTGCAGCCTTGAAAATCTTTGGGACTTTGTAATCCTCCTCCCCTACAAGAGTAGTATTTATTTTGGAAATTGCATAACACTTGTTATGCAAGCAGTCTCTTTTCAGCCCCTGTGTAAAGTGTATTATAGCAAAAAGTGTATTCTTAAATTCAGGCAGAAAGTGGCACAAAATAAATCCCACATCTGAGCTGTTTTAATGAAGAAGGGTTTTAATGAAGGTTGTATTCTGTTTATTACAGAGGTAAGGCAGAACTAAGCACAGCTCCAACATACCTTCACACCTGTTTCCACAAAGAAAACAACCCAGACTGTGGTGTGAATAAAATCAACATAGGTCTCTTAAACTGAAATACGTTTTTCCTGGAAGTAGCTAGCAAGCAACATCTTAGGCGAATTCTCTCCATACTTTACAACATCTTGTTTAAGGATTTAGTGCTCACACTGAGTTCTAGGTCCTTTTTCACATGTCCGCGCGTGTCCCAAAATAACTAATTTTTTAGACGTCTCCTTTCCTTTGTAGGCTGGTGCATGGTCTTGTTTTTGAGTTTCACTGAGAATCTGGTTTTCTAAAAAGCAGGATTTTACGCAGTGGAGTGTTGCTGGGGTTGCAGGAGGACACTGGAGCCCTTGTCCCCTTCCCACCCTCAGTGTGTGCGGGCAGGACTAGCAAGGCTCAGACTCCACCACGTTAAAACATCACTTGGCTGCTTCCCAGCGTCTTACAGGTTTTACATTCAGGTTTTAGCTGTGTGCCTGGAATATATCTGTTTAGTTGAGAAAGAGTTGTTTCATGTAGTGTGTCTGAGTAGAAGAGTTATTCACTTGAACAAGAGAGACTTAAATTGAAGCTGTTAATTGTCACAGCCGGTGACTTTTTTCTGTGTGTTGCTGCCAACTGAGAGTGTTTTAGACTCACATCCAAGGTATGAGAAGACCCCATACCTCTTATCTGCACCTCCCTGAGTAAGGAAAGTAGTCATTCAATTATTCTCTCTAATTAGTGTACTTCAGTGAGTAGGCAGGTGTTAGTTATTCATGAGCTCTTTCACTGACTCCCTTTTCCAGGAGTGTTTGCCTCCTAGTTTTCTGCTATTGCCTCTGTCCCAAGGCATCGGGAATGATCCTTGCCCACTCAGGTCTGTGTAATGGACAAGCTTCTCCCGAGACTTGGGAAAGGGGGGAAGTTTAGATGAGTACAAAAATCAGCCCAGCTGATGTAAAAATACCTTAAGCAGGTTGAAAGAATTGGAGAGATGCTGTGATTGCAGTAATGTACAAAGGATTTAGAGTAACTTGTCCCATTTCGCCTGTTTGCCCTGAAAACAGGCTCCTAAGTCCCCGGGTCTGTTTTTTTTTAACTACATGGGGCTGGTTTAGACTAAACTTATATCTTCCTGTAGAATTTGTTGAACTTAAAACCATCATGACCCCAGTACTGCTGTTACTGCAGCTTTCTGTAAAATGCAGGCATGAAATACATAAAATGCAGCGCCCCAAAGGTTTACTTGTCACTGAGCACTTGTAAGCCAGGCAGGTTGTTTGTGTGCCTGTGTATGGTGTGGCGGGTATGCGCAAATAGGACTGAAATTGTTTAACTGCATGGAAAACTTTGCTTTACTTGTCTGTAAAATTCTGAAAAAAAACCCACCTCAGACTCCATATTAGGTGAATGATTTTCTTCTCTGGATGGACCAGAGGCAAATAAATGACCCAAAGTTGTTGCTGATATAAAAAGAAGAAATATGGAAGAGGATTTTGTTGCTGGAACCTGGCTTGTAAAAGTGGTGGATGAGCATGCCTATGAAGCTGCTGTGGTGGTTTTATTTGTCTTTGAAGCAGTGAAGAAATAATCTGTGCAGGGGTTGGGTTTTGCAGTGGGCACTGCGTGGGCATGCCTTGTCTGCAAGGTTCAAGGTTCTTTTTATAAGCTTATTTTCAGGTATTTTAACGTCACTACGTGTCAGTCATTGAAATGGTAGCCTTTAAGAGACATCATCTGTTTAAATTAAAGATCCACTTCTCTAAGAAACACCTTCTCTTGGTGACTTTTATCAAATACTGTGGTGGGAGTCCCTGTTTTGGTGAAACTCTTGTTGGAGCTGCTGCCTTTACTCAAGAGGAAGAGTGGGTCCGTCGGTGCAGTATCGTGATGGAAAAGCACTGTTCAGCCTGAAGGCATATCCACACAGCGGATGCACGTGTGGCTTGACGCTGAAGGCAAAGCGATGTGGGATCTGAACGTCCTGCTGCCAATGTTGTTCCTGTTTCAGCCATGCTGCGTCCCCGACCACCAAGTTCTTGCTGCTCATTTTGCCCCAGTGACAATTACTCCTTTAATGTGTGTAAAACGCACCTGTGAACATGGAGCTGCTGAGTGTTGGGTGTGCGCAGCCAGCTGCTGTGTCTCTGGCCACTGTTGCTGCCATGGCCGGGAGCGTGTGCTCGCTCAGGATCTGCTGCCGTCGAGGTGGGGATTTGCAGTCCTCTCCTGAAGTCGGGTGTTAGATCCCAGCGCTGCTACTGTTGGCCAACTTACCGTATCGCCATGTTTTATTGACGTTGCAGCCACGTTCCCTTTTTTGCTGGCTAGGTGTACCTGAGATGAGGAGAACAATCTGGGTGTACACCTTAATGCAAGCACACCGTTCCCAAAGGAAGTAGAGCAAGACTTGTGTACTGTCAAAACTCTGGCTTTCCATGGATATCCCTGTGGAAGAGCTCTATTGTTGATGTCAAAATGAGTGTGCTTGTTGGCAAAGGATGTTCAGTACCCAGGTTTCCTGCTACAAATGTGTTTAAAAAGTTCACATTGCTCCTCCTTCAGCCCTGATTCCTCAGTAAGTCAGTCCTTGCCTGCGTAAGGCAGAAGTCATTTATTCACTTGAAGTTGGTGGAATCAGTGTCATTTAGGTTAAAATTCAGTGTAGGATGGGTCATCTGAAACACCCCTGAAGTGTGTTTGTCTGTAAGCAGAGAAGTCTGATGCTTCCCAAGCATTTGGTGACCGTACCAGCATCTATGGCAAATGTCTGCAGCCTCCAGGGAAGGAGCTGAGACTTCTACA
This sequence comes from Eurypyga helias, assembly GCF_000690775.1. Taxonomy (NCBI): domain Eukaryota; kingdom Metazoa; phylum Chordata; class Aves; order Eurypygiformes; family Eurypygidae; genus Eurypyga; species Eurypyga helias. The sequence goes on along the minus strand of NW_010238445.1, from coordinate 20,724 downwards.
ACTCGTGCTGGTGGTTTTTTAACAGTTGTGCAAGCAGCATCTAATCTACATCGAGCTTAGGCTGTGTAACTCGTTGGCTTTTCCCTCTCCACCTTCTCTACCTTCATTCGGCTTAATATGACACCTGGAGCAGGGGGAAAAAATAGGATGTTTTTTTCAAGCAAGCTCTGAGGTGATTGCTACCTTTCCCTTTAGAGAAGACTTGAAGCCTCTTGGAAGTTCAGAAGAGCATGGCTACCTGTGTTTCAGAGAGCAGCATGGAGCGGCTGTTGGGGGTGAGGACTGCTTGTTGGTTTTGGACAAAGCTGCTTGCCCCACGTTGCCCTGGCTGCCACCGGGAGAGGAAAGAAGCTGAATAAACAGGGAAACTGTGAAATAAACAGAAACAAACCCAAACCTAGCCCCTGCCTCAGGGCGTAGGCTTGAGTCAGTGAAGCAGCTGTTGCAAAATTAGATTGTCTTTTGTTAAAAGGAGGCACATAAAAGCTTTTCTGCTTTTGTTTTTTTGTGCCTTAATGATGATTTCCATGAGTGTTTCTGTGTTATTTGATGGCTTTCAGTTTCTTCTGGGGAAACTCACTTGAAAAGCGAGCAGTTGTGTGACTGCAGCATTAAGGTCATTGCTTCAACCATTCCTGCCTTGTGTACCCCTAAGTTTTCTAGCAGAAGTGACCGGTTTCAGTTAGTGAACTTAAGCCAGTATGTTTTTTGAAATTGCCACTCAGTCTTTAAAGATGTTAAATAGAATTTTTGGGGTTCCAGGTCAGGCTGCAAATTCTTGCTGGGGCTTCAGCGCTCACAACCTTCCTCGCCGTAAGTATCGGAGCTGCTGCTGCTATGGTGTGGACCCGGCTGGTTTTGTGGGAGACAGCGAGGGGGAATAGGTGGGTTTGAAGAGCTGGTGGCAGGAGTAGGGCTCCCGTGGGGAGCGGGGCAGGGCGGTCTCATGTGGGCAGTGCACAGATGGGGAAGTTTTGCAATGGCTTGAATCCTGGCACTTGCTACTGCTGTGACCCCAGAGATTATTAAAAGAGATAATGACGAGCATATTTTCTGTTTTATCCTCTAGATGGTTTGCATGCGCGTAACTGCTTACAGGCTTATACGAGCCGCGAAAGCTTTTGTTCTTTTCACTCCCCAGTGTTGGTGCAGAGCGAGGGTACGAGCTCCTTAGGAAGCGGTTACTCAGCTCAGTCCCCGCTGTTTTCCGCAATGCGTTCGAGTGAAAACAAAGTTCTGTTTTTAGCTTGCTTTAACTTGGAAATTCTGGTGATAAGCAATGAGCTGCGCAAATCCAGGAAGAAATTAGAAGAGGAAGCAACGTAAAATAGTAGAATCTCACTGAGTCATTTTTGCAGATATCTGGAAGCAAGTAATTTCTTTAATCTGGTAGATGTGTATCACCAGAGTGATGTAGACCTGGGGCTCAGATATTTCCTTCTGCTGTAGTCATCCCCAAGCAAGCAAGTGGCTGTTTGTCACAGTTTCCCTGTAGCTAAATGGAAATAAACCTAACTAAGGGATGTCTTGCTAGACACCCAAGGCTGAGGTGCTGGGATATTTTGATGCTGAGAGCTGGATGGTATGCTTAGACCAGAACCAAACCCAGTGCTCTCTGACCGTTTACCAGTGCTTTTCAAGATTTTCCTTTAGTTATTCTGTTGCTGTTTGCTATTATAAAATAATGAGTATATGTTTATTAGCAGAAAAATAGGTTTATATTATGTTGTGTAAAAATCCCTGTATGGGGTAACATAGTTGGTAATCATAATCTTTCTCTCCTCAGATGATAATTCACAAATGATCTGTAATCTGATATCAGATAAAAGTAGAAAATCTTGGTGTGTATGGACAGCACGTGGTGTCTCAGAGGTTGTAGTGGACGTGCCATGTGTTGTGCTTGAGCTTTCTGTTGTATTTTGTTGTACAGAGGAAGTGAAACCTCAGCTCTATTTTGCATATTATTTTCTTCCATTTCCAAGTAAGATCTCTGCTGGCTTCTCTATTTCCTTCACCTACAATCCACTTTCACTTTCATTACACTTTTCAGTTAGGCATGATTTAAAATTTTCATTTATTTGATATTTGCATGTTGTGTGGTATTTCCTTTTGTATGTTCATCCTGTAAGAATTTACAGTGGGATTTACGGGGCTGATGTGTTGCCTCACACTTTAAAATATCTGTGTATCTTTTATATAGAAAAAATGCCCAAGCCTCATTTCTTTCTGCCCTGACTAAGTGTCAGGTGTACATACAGATTAATAGCAGTCTTCTAAACTGGTGAGTGACAACTGATTTGGTCACAACTCATTTTCAGCCCGTATCTCTGAATTTTAAATGTCATTATTTAGTTAACAGTAGGTGGGTTATGTGAAAGGAAAAGTTACTCAAATCCGGAATCCTGACATGCAGTTTTTGAGTCATTGTACGATAACAATCAGGTGGTGATAGGGGCTTTGTGCGGGAAAGCCCTGTGCTGACTCCAGCCTTCGCTTAGGGGATTGTGCTGAATGCTGTTGCTCTTACCTTGCATATTTGCCTCCCAGAAAGCGAGCGGTGGCTAACACTGATGCTCACTTCTGAACCTCTTTCTCCACAGTGCTGGAAAGTGTAGTAGCTGGAAGTTTTAGGAGCCCTTGGCCTTTGCTATGCGGATGCTGTTGGGTCCCACTTCATCCTGAGACTCTCCAGATGACATAGTGCATTAGGCTGACAAACCCACATGTGTTGCGGGTCAGGCAGGCTGCCAAGTGCTCAGCCAGTGGGGAGAAAAGGCATTAGGAATCCCAATAATCCGCACATCAGTCTCTGTGTGCTGCTTGGTCAGTGGAGACCGAGTGACTGAGCTGTGGAGAGATTGTGGGTATTAAGTGGGATGGGTAATGAAAGGCTGTGCTGGCTCTGATGTGAGACTTTTAAATGGAAAATCACTTTAAATGATGGTGCCAGGGCAGTTGGAGTGATTTGCAGCTGGCACAGGTTCACAGCCTAACGTGTGGTTTTCAGTGAGACTAACCACTTCTCTAGGATGGGGCACCAGAATTGTTTTGAAGAATTAAGGGGGGGGGATGATGACACCCAAAACAAACAAAAAACCCCTTTTAACAAAATTTGCTTCCTTTCCCTCCTTGGGGCTTGTACCAGAATGATGGCAATTCAGGATTTTGGATGTGTATGTTCGTATGTGTTTGCGTGTGTACGAATAAACGCAAGCAGTGTGAGCATATGCAAGGCTGCAAAATAGCAGTCCTTGGCATGATAACAGTGGTTGGACACTTAGGAATACAGTAAAATGAACATTTTAGGTTCAAGATTACCTTACCTTCTTGAAAAATGATGGGTTTGTCTGGACAGGTAGTTATTGTTACCTGCATGCAGATCGGAAGCTGGCTTGCAGCAGACCAGAAACAGCTTCTGTTGTTTTAATTAATTATTCCTGACTTGTTAAGTAGAATAGTGCACACTGCTAGATTTGTTTATAAAGGCAGCTGAGTTCCCCTATCCCACAGCGTTCTAGGCACATGTAGGTGACTCACAGTGGTACTCCAAGTAGGGAGCCAACAGTTTACTAAGTAGGTTTCTCCTAAGGCTTTCTAGTTAGGGAGAGGAAGAGCTTCCGAAATGAGCATTATAATACTGTTTCCTGGCAATTTTGAAACCATCTTGGGTCAGTTCCTCACGCCCAGGAGTAATAATTCTGGAAGCAGAAGTTTCTGTCTTGTTCCCACGGTGCTTGAAGAGCAGCCATTGATGGCAGCCCAGTGCCTGACGACTCCGTCTTCCCTGGGCAGCAGTGCATGTGCGTGCAGGATTGCTGTGCCTTGTGCCACCTGGATGGAGCTGCACACCCCGAAATGTCACTTGTGTGTCCATGTTCCATTCTCAGATTGTGTTCAGAGGACACAATGTGGGGAAAACCCCTCCTCTGAGCACATGGTGGCCTTTTGAAAACACATCTGCCTGTCTCATGGTCCTTCAGTGTCTTTTATTTCTTGTGTTTAGGAAAGCAAACTGATTTCCTGAACAGTAAGGTTTCCTCTGAAACCATTGACAGTGACTATTGTACAGCAGGTTGTACCAGGACGGGTACAAAGGAGTAGGTGGGATACCACTTGCTGGTACCAGTGGGTACCGGCTGCCCGTGCTGCTGCCTGGTGCTGGCTGCCCGGGCGGAGCTGGGGAGCAGCGGAGCAGCATCAGCCCCACATTGCAGCAGTCCTGGTGTGTCTCCTAGATGGCATAGCCACTGCAGGCTGGAGCTGTGTCGGCAAAGCTGCCTCCCTGGTGGGTCAAGGACTCTTGAAATGTCCCTTTTGTATGAAGGGAGGTCCTATCACAGATGTAGTTAAGGTGGGTTTTTTGTTTGGTTGTCCTTAATAAAAAGGAAGTTTTGTTTGCTGGAAAACCTCAGTTTCTCTCATTTAGGTAAAGCCTGCGGTGTCTGATGAAGCTGAATTAAAATTACTGCCTTGCTCAGTTGGCACTTTTTTCCCTTTTAAGTCATCCCTAGAGATTTAGGGTCTGTTGAGACTATTCAGCATCTGTTGTAGAATTGGTAGTTTATCATTTTGCTTCTGTGTGAACTTAACCTGGTTGGTAAATGATGGAGAAATCTTTTTTTCCAAGTGTACAGTGTTCCAGTGTCATGCACGCACAGTAAAATTTTACTCCGGTACTAGCACATCCCTGCATTAGCAGCGGACTCTGCAAGAGAGTTTCTAATTTCTTTGTTGTTTTTAAGCAACCCTATTGTGCCTCAGTATGTGCAGGTTAGGTATTTGGGTTATCTGCATTTCTCAGTGTTACGCAAATTTAAGCATTATTAATTGACTGGAAACCCCTTTATGTAGCTTTTGCTAGTGACTATTGCTCACAGGTTTATAGGCTCTTTCAGCCCTGTTGGTACTGATCTTAGGACAGTATTCAAAAGGGTAGACAGCAGTTGTGAAAGATAACTCTCAATCTCTCTAAGTTTTAAGTCTGCAAGTTATACAAATTCACCTCATTTCAGAGTTAAAATTTACCTTCCATTTGTTAGTAAGTTATGGGTGTTGGAAGTCTGTTGTCACAACACAAATTCTGGACCAACGACACTGGTATGCAGCTTCCAAATCTTAAGATCTTATTCAGCTCTAGCTGTACAACAGGTGTTGTTTTAGACTCATTATTTGAATGTTGATTATTTGCAAACATAGATTAGACCATAATAGATTTTCTCTTTTTTAAAAAAAAAGGTTTCTTTGGGAATGGTACTGTATGTGATGCCACATTATTAGGCATTGTACTTCAATATGTATGCAAATTTGGAAATGCTTGAGCACGTTAAATGAGAGAATGCTCTTCTAACTCATCTTCCTATAAAAGTATGGGGTTTTCTTTGCTCTTACTTACTACTTATGCTTAGATGCCTTTGGAAATGTATTTTACTTTCTAGTTTTAGTACAAGCTTTTGGAGAGGAGATCAACTTCAGAATTTAACTGATGTCCCTTCTTTTGGTAGGGAGTTCATTTTATCAGCATCTCTCCTTTTTCGTGCTTGTTTTCCAAGTTTGGTCTCTTTCCTGCTGCAATTTTGAAGCATGAAACTGAAGTATCCCAAAACCTAGAGGCAGATGCTCCCAGATGGGACATGTCAGATGAGATTAAAGGATGGTGTATATGTGACAATTTCTGTTACTACTCAAGATTTCAGTGTCTGAAATAAAAATATGTATTAGGTGCAGTGATAAAGCACTCTTATAACACCAAGTCTGGTATTCCTAGTTTTCAGCTTTAGTTAGATTTGCTGAAACTAATCCTTTCCTCAGATTTTCATTATTTTAATTCATAATACAGTAGCCATCAGCAGTTGCTTTGGGGAATCTTGTGTGTTAAATTTTCATCAGACTCATACCCGCATGCTGCCAACAGCACCTTGTTACTCAACAGGAAGTTTTGAGCCTGTTCGCTTTCCTCAGGATTATACATAGCTTAATAAACAGTCAAATAGGAAGAAGTATTTAAGTAATTTTATTACACACATCTTGGTTGCTACCAGCTTTATGAACTGTTTCCAAATTTTTGCTAGTGAGAGCAGCTTATTTTTGACAAGCAAGTAAATTTGTCTTAGTTTTTGCATCGTTCTGGTGGTAGGAGGCAAGTAAATTTTGTGCTGAGGTCAGTGAATTGTCCATAACAACTTTTTTAAGTCTCTGTAAATCATAGAATATTTGGAATTTTGCCATTTTGCAGTAAGGTGTGTCTGTAGATGAAAACACTAGAAGCAGCTGCACAACAGATTTTACTGTTTCGGTGTTCTACCTGCTGAAGTACTGATTGGAATTTTCCGTGATGTATTAAGTTGAAGCTCCCAGTGGATCAGTGGATGGTCAACACTATGATGAGGGTGTTTGCAATAAGTTTCTATAAATGAAGCTTGTGCAGAGCTTGAAAATATGACTAAAATTATTCGTAACCAAAGGAATTTGCATACCTAAGTAGTATGATTTAGTAATCTCAAGGCCATCTTTTCAAGTTTAGGCTTGGTGTGATCTTTGTTTACGATTACATCTCATTTTGTAAATGCTTGGTTGTGGATTTTGTATATATTAGCACAGTTTTTATACTGCTGTAGGACTTTTTCCTGACAAATGCAATAAATGATAGGAGAGAGTGCTTTTTTCTGAATGCTTAGCCATGGACTTAACTACTGCGGGTGGTAAGAAAATTGTTTCTGTCTAACTGTTCTGGTTAGGCAGAAAGCAAGAAGGGGAACTGTGAAGTTGTTCTTGTTCAACTGGAGTTTAAGATGATGTTGCAATTGGGAATTGATGCTATTTTAGTCTATTGCATATTACAAATCTTGTTTTAAGCAGGAGAGGTGTATTGTGCTCCTTTTTCCTTAATTTCTGCTTATTTTTTAAATGGGTCATTAAAAAAAATCTTAGAAAAAAATCTTATGAAATAGTGGAAAAGTTGTAATTCTGGCTATGTACTTTTTGTCTTAAATTTTCTATACAGTCGTGAATCAGAAGTAGTTTTACAATATTTGTAAGCATAACAAAGTTGTGATCATTTGGACAGTTCTGCTTCCCAGTCAGACAAGACAAAATGTGCTTAAGAAGTGGTAAACTTGGTGTTTTGCCAATTCTTTACTCATTTTACATGTGTTTAGCAGCGTGTTGAACTCCTTATTTAAGGAATAATATCAGATGATATATCAGGAAAGAATTCTTCACGGAGAGGGTGGTGAGGCACTGGAACAGGTTGCCCAGAGAAGCTGTTGGATGCCGTATCCCTGGATGTCTTCAAGGCCAGGCTGGATGAGGCTTTGAGCAACCTGGTCTAGTGGAAGGGGTCCCTGCCCATGGCAGGGGGGGTGGGACTAGATGATCTTTAAGGTCCCTTCCAACCCAAGCCATTCTATGATTCTATGAAATGTAATTTATTTTGTAATTAAAGCAGAAAAAAAGTAATTCAGACCTCTTGCCATTCTAGTCCTCACAGGATATTCCTGTTGGAAAAGATTCCAGCAGATGAATGCAGGTGCAACTCCAGCGGTGTACAGATCTCTTCAGCACTGCCTTGCTGTCATACATACATACATGTCTGTGCCCACAAGCTCCTGCAGTGCCTGCTGACGGGGAGCCGTGCCGGTGGGCACCGGACAGGCAGCAAGGGCAGGCGTGGGGGCTGCAGCCCCTGCCTGTTGCTCCAGGGACGGAGCTGAGACCTGTCGTTGGAGCGGGTCTCGGCCAGGGATTCAGACTAGGCAGAGAAAGCAAGTGCAGGGTGAGCAGCTGCTGGACAGCCTCGGGGCTTCCGCTGGTGGTCGTTAGCTGCTGCAGATGAGCGATGAAATTATCTCCTGTTGCAGCTCAGATCGGTGCTACGGATGAGAGGATGGGCGAGACTGCCAGCACCGCCTGAGCTTCCAGGCAGGCTTGTACTCTAAAAAGAGAAACAGAGCAGTATTTCTTCCAAAACTCCAGCATGACTTCTGTTTTGCCTCCCGCAGATGTAGTGAGTTAAATTTTACAGTGTTAGCAGTTAAGTAAACCTCAGGCTCTCTTCCAGTGACTGATAGTCACCATCACCGCTGTTTTCCTTATGTACTCTAGTATCAAAGAACCCTGAAAAAAACTTATGTTTAACTCTACCTTTTGCCAATCTTGTGATTTCCAATTAAATAGCTGCAAAAGGGGAGAGTTGTTGCTCTTGAAGTGCTGTTTTGCAAGAGACCGAGCCAGGATGGTTTCTCATTCTCCAGAGTGTACAGAAGTTTGCTGCTGTCTTACACTACTTGGTGCCATGCACCCTCTGCGGCAGAGGTATATCAGATTAAACCTGTAGTACATGCTACACATGCAGCATACAATGGTAGACATCTTTTTCTTGCATTATTTTTATAAGGGTGTGTGATAGGGAAGGACAGAGACCCAGGGCAGTGAGGTGAGCAGAGCCACTGAGACTTGAGTGAGGACCCAGGTTCATGATCCATCTCTGGCTCAGCACTTTTTAACCAGAAATCCCAGTCTGTGATTTACCAGTTTCCCCTGGGGAGTGGTGGGTAAGAGGTTTTGTGCAAGTTCCGTACACTTGCAAAAATGCAAACAGTGGTGCTTCTCCACTGAAAATTACCCAACAAATTCCCAAATCACCCCATTCTCCAACTTGGAGCTCTTCTCTTGCCAGCAGCCCGCCACATCCTAAGTCCAGCTGTGCAAGGAGCACATGTAAGATGATTTTATTTAATTTGGTGTGCCATTAATGGTCCCAATTAGATTTAACATTTGGGTATGTGGTGGTGCCTATGTGACCAGTTAGAATAAATGTTATTTGCTATTTTCAGTTCTATACTGCATTACAATGGGCATTTTGAGAATTTATGTGACTACTTGCAACTTTGGCATGGAAAAATTCTGGTCAAACTGTTTCCAAATCCATCTTACGGCCCTAACTTTAGACTATTTTGTAATGGGATTATAGGAAATAATGTGTATTAATAAAGAACTGTAAAAGAATTGAAAACCCTATTACATTGTGCTGTTGAGCAGTCAAACTGAAATGGTTTCATGGATCAATTCTTGAACTCACTTAGTACTGGATTTGCAATTTTTAGCATATATTCACTAAAAACGCGAGCTGCAGAATCTGTGTAGTGGCAACTCTGCGAGTAAATGTTGATTTATACACTTTGATTTGTAAATATGGCCAAGTAATTAAAGATCAGCAATGCTAATTCTTGGTGTTTCTGAGGAGATGGGTCTCAGTGGGCTGGATGGTCAAGGACAACGTTGAACGGTTTGGAGGTTTCTGGACGTGGCTGTGCATTTTAAAAATGTACTTCATGTGTTTTGTGGTGAACAATTATTTTGCTTGTGTGAAGCGGTTGTTTTCTTCCGCATTTGTTTCCAAAATGTTCAGCCTTAATACTTGAGTGTTTCGAACGTGTTGCTGCGCCCTTCTGCATAAGGTCAGTAGTGAATGCCATTCTCTTGGGCTGAAAGATAACCAACGCCTGCAGCCCGGGAGTTGGATGTTCCTTAGATTAACTTCTTAATTTTTAAACATCTCTCTTCTAAACTAAAGCACAGCGTTAACACATCAGTGTTAAAGGAAAATGACGTTCTTTCAACGAGATACTGCTCAATCGCGTATTTCTTGCTGGTTTTTCTTCTGGTTGGCTTTTACTGTGTTTATCGTTGCCTTGTGGTCTTGTACTATGCAGAGAACTTCGGATAACTGTATACAGCTTCCATACTGCTTTGCAGTTGTACACTAAGGGCAATTTGCTCATTCATCCCTTTTCTTGTTGCTACAAAGGACAGTGTGGTCATCATAGATGAGTTGGAAAATACTCATGCCAGAATGGGAGTTCACCCTATCATTTTTATAGCTAAATTTCTCCAAAGCGTTGGTTCTTCTGGATGTAAAATTCTTTCAAGGAGATGTTATTTTTTTTATAATGAGTGAGTTTCTAACGTCGCTTTACAGTATTGCTCAGAAGTGTGCTTATTGAATTATTCTTCTGGCACTTACACAAACACTCACATAAATACTTTTAGTCTTGTTTTTCTTTGAGCAAAGATATAGTCATATATGACTAGGATTAGTAAAATAATCATGTGCTTCACACTGCACTGGGTATGAAACACATTTTCTCAAAGAAACGGCGAGCTGCGCAGAGGTTTGCTGGTATCGCCGCTTGCATCAAAGCCAGAACAGCATGAAATTATCCAAATCCTCGGTACTTCGTGTTACATGAGGCTTTTGACTCCGAAATCCCACTTGATGCCACTTTCATTCTTCTGATAACATAGCTGTAGGAAAGTAAGAGCATTTGTAATTAGATCCACATTTCTGGGGATTGCCGGAGTCCATCAAGGTCTCTGTGCGCTGCTGCGGGTGTAAAGCCAGCCGCTGTCTCCACTCCGCAGCATCCGCAGGAGGTGGCTAGCTTGCCTTTTCTCAAGGCAGCAGCACCAAAGAAATCCCAAACAGATACAGAAATTAGGGTCACATGAAAAATATGGTGCAACTTTATCCTCCTATATCCCTGTTGAAATCCAGGTCTGAGTAGCGACCATGTGTTGGATATGCGGTGTGATTTGTGTTGCTCTGCTCCTAAGCCCTGTTGCAGGGGTTAGGAGTGGAGCAGCAGAATTCTTGGATGTCAGTGCTCTGGATTTGGACCCGAGACACACTTTGAAGGGAAGCTTTGAGATACAGAAGAAAATGCAAGTGTTGAGGCACTGCGAGATGCTTTCCAGAGCTTTAAAAGTACATGTTTTTTTCTTGTTCTCAAGAGCACAGTAACATAGGCAGTGAGCCCTTCATGATAGGTCTTGCTTTTATTCCACTTCCCGTGAGCCAAACATCCCACTCTCACTTCATGTGACAATCTCGGGGTCATAACATTTCTGTGGGGCTCTGTTACTAAAAGGTATTTTATTAAAAAGTAAGTATTTGTGTGCATCATTTCTGGTGGTTGATGGTAAAGACCTAGGTGCTAAACCCACGCTTGGAATAGCAGGTGTATTTTAGCCTTTTCATGCATCAGTATTTCCTTGCTGTAAAGATCACTAATTGTTGTGCAGATGTCTACTCTGATGATGCGAACTACAGTTTAACTACAGCGAAACAACGTATTTGGCTGAACGTAACTTTGAAAGCCCAGTTTAATTTAGTTTAGTTGTTTTTAGTTTTGGGGAGGGAGAAAACAATCCTCTTGATATTGGAAAATAAGAAAGTAAGAATCCTCTTTGCTTATTTGTCACATCGGGGTTGGATCTTGATGGTTGAGTCTGTACCCAGGCTCTTGCTTAAATTAGGGGATAATTGTCTTAATGTTCAGGTGGAAGGAAACATACCTATTTCAGATGCTTACACTGAAAAGTTGTTTTCATGATGTTTGTCTGTTGGCATGTGTCATTGCACCACACTGGCTTCTCTGTTTTTGAAAGCGCTCACCTGATACTTGTGCCTGCTCTGCACCTAGGAATGGTGGCCATCGAGGTGTCATAACACATTCTGTAGGGATGCAGTGAGGAGAGGGTTCAAGCCACGTCCTTCTAGAAGCTGGGCCAGTAGACCTGGAGACCTGCAAGAGGAGGAAGAGCTCAGGATTTGGCGTCTGCCTAGGAATTCAAGAAACGTGTAATATTAAGTATTGCAACTCTAAAGATATTTTTTTTTAGAAGTTGAAGCTTGTTAGCTTTGGTTTGTATAATGCTGTTGTCATCTAGTAGAAGGTTTAAGCCAATATAGTTGTTGAAGTGCAAGTGCTGGTTAGAAAGCTCGGAAGAGGCCGAGTTGGGGTTTGATTTCGTCACTTAGGTGTATTCTTGGTTTATATGAATTGGTTTAGTGTTGCAGAAGGTAAGCTCATGAGCGGGCTTGGGGTAAAAACAGTTAATGCTTGTTTCTGGGGCTGTTTATTCTTACAGCGGGCTACAAGTTTCTATTCAGGATGTTCTGCTTTAATGATAACTTATATTAAAGAAATAATGGTGTTTATGGGTAGAAGCATTCTCTTTAGAGATTGCCAAAAAAAATATGAAAGGGCCAGCTGTAACAAAATTAGGGGCAGGGAGACTCATACACATTGTAGTGTTCAAAAACAAAGAAAAGTGGGATCCTTCTGTTCTTACGACTTCAGTTTCTGCCATAGAAGCCAGAGCGCGTTAAATCATTGTAGCCCAGGTGGGAAGGAGGCATGTTTCTCTCTATGGTACATTTTCCTCTTCCTTGTTCAGATTCTGAAAGAGAAGACAGCTAGTCTCCACTGCAAGGTATTACAGCATTTATGCTTTCCCTTATTTCTAGAAGGCAGTGCAAGCTACCTGCTGGCACGGCTGGGGATGAATGCACAACTCTCGCCAAGGGGGTGGCCGCTTTGACAAACAGCTTGACTGGGGCAGGGCACGCATGGCTCGAGAGGCAGGAACGGTGCCTGAAGGGACGGTCTGTTCTAGGGGCGCTAGATTAGATCAGCGATTGCCCTTGAAGTGTGTTTCTGGCGGGCAAGGAAACTTGGAGCCAGTTTTGGATATTGCAGCCACTTTACTCGATTGTGGTTACTATGGTTATAGTTTGCTGTGGTTAAAAAAGCGCTGCTCGGCTTGCTTTGCTTGGCTTTGTTGTAAAGGGCTTATGACCAGTGTATCCTGGATCCTTATCCAAAGGATTTTTATACTCCTATTACTATTATTACTACGAGTATAGCAGTTGCTTAACTTACCTGCTTTTTAACCTTCCTAATCTTGCTGTTAGGGTGGGTGAAATGGCCAAAATAGGAATTGGAATGCTATAGGGTATTTGCATTATTCAAAAAATAAAATAAATCTGTTCTTCTAGTACAGCAGATCTTAAACCATGCTTGGTGTTGACCAAAGTCTCAACAGCTTTCCGCTCCCTTGCTCCACGCAGCAGGAGGAACCCAGGTCCCCTGCCCGCACATGCTGCCGCCCGCTCTCTTTGCTTTCAGTTTTGGGTTTGCCCGTCCCAGCGAGCCGTTGTGGTGTGTGAGTAGGAATATGCAAATAGGGGTTTTGGAGAAGTTGTGTTAGTTATGTCAGCGGCTGGCCAGAAAATGATAAAACTTACTAAATGTAGTGGTGCTGTCTCAGGCACAGATGACGAGCGGCAGAGCATGGGGTGAAGTGTCTCCGTAGCACCACTCATCTTTTTTGGATTTCAGCCTTCTGTAGGGCAATGCAGTGTGGTATTGTTTAGTTTAGTTGAAGGTTCCATTTTAAAACTTTGCATCTTCATTCAAGCAGTGAAGCACTCCTGCAATAGGAACGGCAGCTCAGTAGCTGCGGAGGCTGGGTGTAAGGCTCGGAAATAAGTCGGCGAGCAGGCACATCAGTTGGGCAGAGTAGAACAACTTTGAAGGTGCTCTCAAATCCTTGAATTGGGTTTTCCCATGAATGGCTTGGGTTTCTGACTTAGCTGGTTGTGTAAACAGCAAATAACTGTAAGTCTGGGCAGAAGTGGCAGCTTCACGCTAATCGTGTGTAATCATGTAGGGAGATGGTATCTGCCCTCTCTTTGAAGGTTTTTTTTTTTTGACACTATCTTGTTTTTCTTTTTGAGTAGGCGGTTAGCAGGTTTCTTGACACAAGCTAATGTCAGCTTTTAGTGTGGTTGCATCAAACTGAAAAATCTTTTCCATGTAACCAAACCATTTTTTCATACGTGTTTATTCTCAGTCATAAAGACAGAAATTGCTGTGTACGGGATTTTTAAATGTGAGGACGCTGAAGATCTTCAGTGTTCTGTGGAACAGGTAACTGCTTGATCTGATCTGCAAAACACTTCAGCATCATAGTTACTGAAAGCTGAAGAAGATAATGTTTACTCAGAAATGCACGCAGATTGTAGCATAAAATGAGCTATAGTTTCTGTGTTGGGTGAATAATACCAGTGGTGTTGGGGCAGGTCAGGGGCCTGATTACAACCTGGTGCATAGGCTTTGTAGTAAGTTGTGGTTGTGAAATGAAATATTTGGGTATGTCTGGGTTAAGTAGCGTCGTGGTACCATTATACAGAAAACTAGTGCCAAGAGAGCCTCATTAGATACTTGGATTTTCCTGTGACAGGGAGCAGAACTTTTCTGGGTGTTTCATTATCTGTGTGTATCATGTCTAAATGCAGATGTTAGTGTGAGCAGTCAGTGTTTTGTACATTTATTTTTATAAAACATGTGAAACCACTGAGTACCTGCTTAGGAAAGTCTATCTAGATGTTCATAGTAAAAACTGGGTGCATTTAGAGTTCTGTAGCAGAAACTGTTGGGTTCCCATGTTCCAGTTGTAGACTAAATGGTACTTCCATACTGCTTTCATTGACAATCTCTTACAGTCTAATCTATGCAGAAAATTTGAATCCTATTTATTACCGATATAATGGCTAGGGACAAGCATGAGCAACTGTTGCAATTAGTATTTAGCTCATAATGGAAGAGTAATGACGTTGATAACCTGGTTTTCTTCCCCCCGTAAGCTGTGTGGATGTAGGGAGCATAGATCGTTCTGGCATGTGAAAGGGGCTGAATCGATCATGAATAGTCAGTGTATTTGGAGTATAAACTACTTTGTTAAACCTCCAGGCCAGGAGGGAGAGGTTATAAGTTACTTAGTGGAGATGAGCGTTTGGGTGAGGAATGCAGAAGAGAGGGAGGTACAGATTTCTGAGGCTCTCTGAGGATCAGTAACCAAGGTATGGGTTATGTATGAAGCTGTTGGTTTTGTATAAATCATAATTTGAAATGGAAATAGAGTGTGAAAGACAATCTGCTTGTGTATTTTGTCCGAGCACCATTGTGTACTGCAGACAGTTGTGTGAAGACGGTGTGTCGGAGGCTGGCACGGCCATTCCCTCATGGAAGCATGAATGCTCACTTGTCTTCTGTGCTCCTGCCAGGGAGCTTCGGTCCCGGGCCTCAGGACAAAGTCATCTCAGTTACCTTCTCTTGTTCTTTGTTATTTGTGTGAGGTTTGCTGTTTCAGGGAACCAGAAGCTCATTTGAAAAATTAAATTGAAAGATATGAAGGAGATGATGCTTATTGGGAAAGATATTTTTTCACTCACTCTGTTCCTTCTCTCAAAGTGTAGCCACAGTCCGTGGCTGGCAACTTCTTGAAAGCTGCTTTTTCACTATTGTCCGCCCAAAATTGGCTGTGATTCGATGGCATGGATGGAAGAAAGGAAGCATTATATTAAGAATGTTAGATGGGGTTAAAAACTGATGAAAAAGCAGTTTTTCATGTTAATTTTAAAATTTCTATCTTGTTTGGTAGCAGCAGTAGCACTTCACTATAAAGAACCAAATGGGTGTCTTCATTTATAGTGAAATGTTCTTCCGTGGTTGCTGAATTCAGTCTTCGTGCTGCTTTTGGTGAAGTTATTTTCACTGTGTCAGACTGACTATAGATCTGTCTTCTTGTCGTTACAGAAAACCTAGAATAAACTCTCAGTTGGTGGCACAGCAAGTTGCCCAGCAGTATGCAACCCCACCACCGCCTAAGAAGGAGAAGAAAGAGAAAGTGGAAAAACAAGACAAAGAAAAACCTGACAAAGAGAAGGAAATTAGTCCAAGTGTCACGAAGAAGAACACTAACAAGAAGACTAAGTAAGTGTGAAGGATGCGCTATTAGGCGCGGAGAGATTTCGGTAGCTCTGTGCGTTGATTACTTGTGCGGTTAACCTAATGACATCACACTCTCCCTCTTCCCTCCCATTCCTACAGACCAAAGTCAGATATTGTGAAAGATCCTCCTAGCGAAGCAAACAGTATACAGTCTGGGAATACTACAACAAAGACCAGCGATTCAAATCACACTTCAAGGTAACTTTATACCAAAGTTAAGCTCTCCGTATCTGAGAACTGGGTTAAATGGCAAACATGTTTTTGATGGACAGAGTACTGTCTAACCCACAGGGTCTGCCAGCGTTAGTATGGCAAGACCATCAGTGGCTATGAGCCTTCTCCGTGTACTCAGATGCTCTGCTGGGGAGGGCAGATTCAAGCATGGGAAGTACTTGTTCAGTTGTCCACTCTGCTAAAAAAATCATACTGTCAGTTGGACAGTAGTTCTTTTTTTGTAAAACACAGTGTTGGGGGAAAAATTAACCAGCAATTGTGGTCTTTATCAAATTCTTATCACTTGATAGCAGTAACAAAGGTTACTTTCATTACTTCCTTATCCATGATTCAGTCACTGTAATTGTCCAGATAATTTTTCAAGTATGGAGGATTTAAAAGACTGCATGAACAGATTTGCTAGAATCTTGGTATCAATGAAATCATGAATGGTTGGTTTAATATTTGTCTAAGGTTCAAATGAGTAGCTGTCTGTGGAGAGAGGTTTATTCCTAGTCTTGCCTATGCTGATACTCCATGCCTGTTTGCTTTAAGTGGTGTCTTGTGCTTTATTTCGTTGGTCAAAACTTCAGCATCAAAGAACAGTCTTTATATTATTGAACTTAGCTACAAGAGGCAGAATTCAACTGGGTGCTTTGTCTATGTGGTCTTTAGAAGAATTCCATCTCTTAAATATGCTGTTATTGTTCTGTAGTGAAGCCACATGAACTGGAGCAATGTTAGTGAGCTGCAAAAGGTGGTAAGGCCCATGGGAAACCCGACTCGCGCTGCTGTTAGCATTAAGGTTGGCAAGACGTGACTGCAGAAAACTTGTCTCTGAAGTTTTTAAATAATAGCATGAAAATGTTTAATAACAGTGAATATCCTTTGCACAGTAAGTCATTTGACTGTCGTGAGGGCGATGTGAGATTTGCTGTGCTAAAAGACTGAGCTGTTCGCAGGGGCTGCTGTTAGTTCTTCCTCAGCCCTCAAAAATCAAATTGTTCATTCCTGATATGATTGGAGAAATACTGCTTTATTGCAAAGGGTTTTTTTCCTGTTCTTTTTGAAATGGTATTTATTTTGAGACTTAGGATGAGGGAGACTTGATTCACTTGACTAATGACATAATATTAAATTGATAGATTACATCAAATATTTTTTTTTTACTCCTTGAAGGAGTCACTCTGTCTACTGCAGAGTCTTTTAGTCCATGTTTCATGGCAAGCTTTTGTCATTCCTTATTAATCCTTAATATTACCAGGTCTAGCTGGATATTTTTAAGGGATACGTTATCTCCTTCGGTTTTTAAATTGTCTTTTAAAGTGTTTAGTTTAGTGGAACTTCTTGCAATTCACTGCCCTCAGGAGTGCTGTCAAGAGTCATCTTAAAGGATCTGATTTTTACAGAGTCATAAGTTACCTGTTCAGTTTTTTTTCATGCCCAGATTTTTTTAATTTTTTTTTGTAAATTGTCTTTTAAGAATCTCTGGATTTTTAAGAAGTCCTGTTTGAACTTCTTGGATACCATGCCTGTTTCTGACAAAATATCTTAGTTTATTCTATGCCTTCCTGTGCACTTTCAGATTGATTGTTTTGAGACTAATTTCTTGGCCATAAACCTTATTAGCTGTAAATGTGAAGCATCAGAGTGTTTAACTTTGGAAAATAACGTGAATGGGCCTGATCCTTTTGCCTTCTATAGAAAGCAGAAGTTGTAGGCATGTGCGGAAGAGATTGTCTGGAGGTTTCCATCTGTGTTTCAGCAGCCCTTTGCATGGGGGAGATCCCTAAAACCTTTCACAGAAATGGTTGGAGGGCTCAGTTCTAAAATGGGCATTGAGAAAACGTTTGTGAGTGGGACTGAAGAAATCCTTTACCTCAGCCCTGCTCCTCATACCCAGTCCTTCCACGTTATTTTGTCATGGCATTTGAAGATGCATGCTAGTTTCACTCAGGTGCTTGATGGATGGCGTATCTCCAAGGCTGCCGAGGTAGCAGGAGCTTTTCTGGGCAGAACTTAATGCTGCTTAGGCCATATGAACTCTTTTTTTTCTTTTTTTGTCCCCCCTGCCCCCTATTTATGACTACTAGTGCTGGCTTTTGACAGGCAATAGCAGAAGTGCATGTTCAACCCCGTAGAAAGGTGGAGGCAGTAAGGTCTGTTCTGTTGTCTGGGCCAGTGTTTTTTTGGCTGCTTCTGAGTTCAAGAAAAAAACCCAAATGACCCAGGCAAATGACAGGAAGAACTGGGTTTCCTAGAGGAACTCAGGGCTTAGAGAGGAAAATACGTATGCGTACTATGCTTCCGGGAACGCTTGCCGCTGCTTTGGGGGCAGCCTGTGTCTCCCGAGACGTTATCTGAAAGCCGACGGAAACCCCAAAACTTGCTGAGCTAGCTGGCCTTTCTTGTTACCCACAAGGTGACATCATTTCAGCTAGCGGTCGTGTTGAATTTGCCAACTTCTGCAAGCGCGTACGTACAACGCGTGCGTGTGGGCGCGCGTCGCTGCCGCAGGAGCTCGCTGGGCTCAGCCCCGGGTTTGAAAGGACTGGTCACTCGGTCACGGGGCTGTTTCAACTGCGAGGTTTTACTGAGGGTTTATCCCAGTCCAGTAGTACTGTAACTGTGTTTTCCATCAGAAATGTTTTTCCTGGGGTACTTGTTAAAAATGGAAACAGCCTTCTAGGTTGGATATGAAAATACTGTTTGTGGTGCAGTAACGTCATTTTTGGTAAGGAAGTTTGCAACAATTGCTCTAGTTTTGAAGCTGTACGTCTGCCCACACATAATACTTTATTCTGTCTAATTCTAGAATACCACTTGGATAACTACTATCTAAGGGCTCTCCCCTTGTTAACTTGCCACTGCAAGCCATTGAGTAGGCATGGCAAACAAAGCTTAATTCCATGCCCCCCCCCCCCCCCCTTTTTTTTTTTTTTTTTATTTTGTGCCTTGGCTGATTTAGCCTAGTGTGCTGCAGACGGGGAGGAGGAAGGGCAGATGGGTTTAAAAGCTGGAGCTTGATCCCAGAGTAAACTAACCTTCCCTCCATCCCTTGGAATGAGGCAGTTCTCAGCAAGCTACTTTTCACTGATGTATGAAGACTCTGCTTTTTTTTATTTCCCTACTGGGAATCTGCTGCTGCTTAAGCCTGACCCTTAATTAGGAGCAAAAGCTGTAAATTGCAGCAGTTGCTGCAGCTGACTTGGAATCTGCTGGTAGCTGGAGGAGTGTCCAGGGTTTCTTCTATCAGAGCTTTGGATCAGCCCCCGAAATGTGCATGAATGTCAGCTTCCTAGAGTCTAGACCCTTATTAGCTACATTACTAATTGAATGATAGCACAGCATGCAAATTACTGAGATAATCCTGAGCTATAAATACCACTGTGTTCTTTTTGGGTGGTTTTGATTTTTTTTTCATTTTTTTCCTTCCTTTCCCTAACCAAAAGCGCTAGCTGCACGCAGTACTGTTGTACATGCAGAGTTTTATTTACAATAGCCTTGGTTCCAGAGGGAACATTCTGAGCGATTTTATACATGGGCTGATTGGGCATCTGATTTGTATAAGCTCCAAGCAGTTGAAAGAGAAGCCGAGTTGTCCCAGTGCCTGTGCTGTTTGCAGCTGCGGAGTTCCAATATGGGAATGAAAGAGCCGTGGTCCAAATGCTTTCATGTGGTTTTGTATTGCAGAGTCACAGCCTTGTCTCGTAACATCAGGGCACATGATGAGATGGTGAATTTAGATAAGAGAACTCTTTCATCTGCCCCTTGGGGAGGAGATCCTTCGGTCTGTCTGGCTCCTGACCGCTTGGCTCTGCTGTAGTGTCCTCTTTTCTGGCAGTTGGATTGAGGATAAGCCTACAGCAGACACTCTTTGTGGAGCTCTGCAAGGCAGGTTTTTTCCTCTGGGGCTGAGCACGCTGCTGCAGCCCTCGCAGCCCAGGCTGTCGCAGGGAGCAGAAGGTCAAACCTTCGTCCTCCGCTGTGCAGCACTTACTGCTGCCGAGGTTCCCCTCCCGGTTACTGGCATCCGTGCGCGCGAGTGGAGGACAAGTCACACCGAGTGTGTTGTCAAATGCTTTTTCTAAGAAACTTTCCCTTTCTTGGTTACTTTCATCCTTTTAATAAATGTTTTCTCATTTATTTCAGACCCAGACTGAAAAATGTGGACAGAAGTACTGCACAGCAGCTGGCAGTCACAGTGGGAAATGTCACAGTAATTATCACAGACTTTAAAGAAAAGACTCGCTCCTCTTCCACGTCGTCTTCTACAGTGACCTCCAGTGCAGGATCAGAACAACAGAATCAGAGCAGCTCGGGCTCTGAGAGCACAGACAAGGGCTCGTCCCGTTCCTCCACGCCAAAGGGGGACATGTCAGCAGTCAACGACGAATCTTTCTGAAAATTGCACATGGAGTTGTGGAAACTATGAATCAGGGTATGAAATTCAAACACTCCACCTGCCCATGCTGTTCAAATCCTGGAGAGCCTCTTCTGTGCTTGAACACACTTTCTTGGACATCGACCTCTTACTGATGCAACCAGGATAATTTCTGCTTGCCGTGGGCATCTGGCCACCAAGGAATTTCTCACCCTAACGATTACTCTTGACACTTTTATGTATTCCATTGTTTTATATGATTTTCCTAACAATCATTTATAATTGGATGTGCTCCTGAATCTACTTTTTTATAATATCTGCTGTGCACAATTTTCCATGAACATTACAACTTTTTGTTTTGGGGTAGGGAGTGGGTGGGAAGGGAAGGGGGCTTTATTTATTGCATTCACAAACTCCATCTTCTCTCAACATATCCTTTTTAAGTTCAGTTCTTCTTCCAGTTATACTGTGTACTATCAGTTTTGATATAAA
>NW_010238444.1:351-13857 GCF_000690775.1 Eurypyga helias | reverse complement strand
CTTTCCTGGTTGAATCCAGCACAGCTTGCCAACAGCTCTTGCAACACCAGCTGCTGGGCGCGCACACGTTTTTCAGACGCCTGGCTCTCAAAGCCGGCTTTGGTCAGAGCGGTAGGAAGGGCTGAAATGTCCGAACAAAATCCTCGCCAGGGTAACACGAAATAGGCATCTGCAAAACGACCCCGAGACACTGGTAGGTTTGATTTTTGTGTGCCTGTTCATACCTCTGTATGTGCAATGTGGAAGTACTTGTAGATTCCTTCCAACACCAGAACGGTCAACAAAATGGCCTTGAAAAAGCTCGCTTGCGATAAGTCACACGGACATGCCACGTGAAACACTTCTGACAATTTGGGGGGGGGCGATTTCAGACCCCTGTCACAACCTGTTCCATTCTGCAATATTCCACAGGTACTGCATTTGTGGTATTTTAGTGAAACGGCTCATTTGTCCATAGTTTTTCTCCCAATATAACCAATCCGTTTTAGGAACCAGCACAGTAAAACCTTTGCAGGTTGCTGAAGAACATACAATAGTATCAAGGGGCAGCATGGAGCAGACGGGATCGACAGGCACTTTTATCCCTGATCACATGCTATTTGTGGCATAGGTAAGGTGCAAGCCTGTCTTCTCACGCAAAGGATAGAGCGAGCACGACAAACAGCCATGGTGCGCTTTTTGTTTCAAAAGATGTGAAGAAACAGCCATTCCCTACCACCGGTAGTAAAAAAGACCACCAAAAACTCAGAGGTGCCCAGCCCTCCTGGCTGCATGAAGCATCCCTGGCTGAGCAGTGCCCCATCCAACAGCCAGCAGAAGGGGATCTCCAGGAAGGACCAAGAAGCAAAAGACAGGAGCAGTTTCCCAAGAGGGGTAGATGGCAGGGTTTACAGCGGGGGCTCGGGAAACTGCAGAAGGATGGAGCTGCAGGTGACCACATGCCGTGTCGCACTTGCAGCCATCCACCCTCCCTTTGCAAATGGCACAGCCAACCCGAACGGAGTTTGGGGCGACGGATGTGTCCGCAGCAGCGAGCTCGGCAGTACAACTCGTAATACACTGTGAACAGAATCCAAGTCTCATATATTCTTT
Organism: Eurypyga helias; assembly: GCF_000690775.1. NCBI lineage: Eukaryota > Metazoa > Chordata > Aves > Eurypygiformes > Eurypygidae > Eurypyga > Eurypyga helias. Next base: position 12,765 of record NW_010238444.1, on the reverse strand, counting down.
CTCACCAGATGGGAGAGATGAAGACCAGGAAAGAAATAAAACCCCATTAACCTCAGCTGGTCATTTACAATTCTGTAGGAAATGCCTGAATCAATTCAAGCCACATGAAGTCTGTAACATAAGAGAAATTAAATATAGTTTGCAGAACCATCAGGTACAAAATATTTTTTTTCAAAGCCATTCCTTAGAACTATCCAAGCTTTCTTCCTAGGATACTGCCCTGCTGCTCAAAATTTAAGCTGCGACAGGCCATATAATACAGGTTCCTGTTCACTAGGTGGATGAGCAATATTTATGCCTAATATGGCTGCACTCAGCATTTAGAATTAATTTTCTCCTATACTCAGAAGCATGTCGACTTGGAATCTATCATGGAATTCACACACAAAACATAATATATATGGCCAAGTCAGTCATTGCTGAAAAATATAATTGTAATTGGTTTCTGCAGCATTTCCTAGTTCTAAATTACAACTTTAATTACATATTTTAAACCTGTAGGCTTTTTGTCTTCATTTTATTAATTGCTTAGAAGAACAAGATAGTATCAGAGAATGGAGCCTCCTGACAAAACCGTAACGCTGACAAGAGCACACAGCCATCAGGAGTGCTACCTGGGACCTGAGAGGTTTGGGTCTGGGCTGGAAGAGTTAACAGAAAGCGCTGCCTTAGTGCAAGCTGCTTTGCAGCAGCAGAAAAACCCAAGGCAGTGCAGAGTCCCAATTCCCTTCCCGCTCCTCTCCCAGGATCACTTTGCAATAGCAACTGCACTTTCACATGCTAAAACAGCTTTGGAAGGGTAGACCCCCAGCAGAGACACTTCTGTAAACAAGATTAAAGCCATTTTCCTTTTCAGATGGAAAATATGTAGATTCCAGCTTCCTTCAGTGGCCTCCAGCGAAAGACCTGAGACAATATGGGACCCAAATCTGGGGGCATGGCCCTTCTCCTAAACTCCATTTGCTACACCCATCTGGAGAGGAGCCCGGGCTATGCCAGGATCTGGAGAACACCTTCACCCTCCAGCCTTCCCCTGTACTCTTGGGCTGCTGGAAGCACAGCAGAAAGCTCTCTGCCCCATCTCGCCTGGCAACTTGTTTATACGATACGATGGGAGTAACCATCCTGATCACCTGTAGCTCTGCTGTCACTCCTGCTTGGTCTCACACTGCAATTATAAATGCTTAAGAGACATCAATCTGCTGGCAAAAAAAAAAAAAAAAAAGGGGGACTGTTAGGTCATATTTATTATAATTTCACTTCCCAAGAAAACCTGAAATAAGTTTTTCCCCCATCTCCTTCTCAACAACATTGGCCAATGACAGACAAAAGTAACTGTTTTGTTGTGTGGGTTTCTTTTTTTAATGACAAATACTTAACAGCTCAATGTATTTCCAAACAGGAAAGTGCTTTGAAGGAGGCTTGCAAAGTAAGCTGATAATTATATGCAGAATTAGCCAAATATCAAGGGTAAAGGATAAGAAAATGTAGTCCATTTACAAGAAAATGTACTTCTGAAATATTTAATTAAAACTAACAGGCTGGAATTTTCTGTGTATCAGGAAAATTAATGTCTCATGGGTTGAAACAGTGACCTCCAATGGGTAATAATTAATGTCTATGGCTTTAAGTATCATATCCACTGTCAGAAATCCAATGCTTTAAGGGTTGAAAATACAGCCAGTGGAAGACTCAGCTTCCATCACAGAATTTGGTTTTACTTTCAGGACACAAAACAGGAACAGCCGCAAGCCTGGTTTTAGTGAGGAGAAAACAACGGGATACAGAAGAGATCGATAATTTACTTCCATAAAATACTATACAGATCCTCCTCCCCACAGACCAGCACTCCTCTGGCAGTGTTTCTAGACCACAAGGCTAGCAAGGGAAGATGACATCGCTTACAGGATTTTTCAAATTCTTCAGAAACAAGTCCTGTTTGTCAAGTATAAAAAAATATTCTCGGTATGCAGCAAAACTGTATACATAGTGTGTTTATAGCCTTGCTCTCTCATGTATAAATACTAATCTATGTATTATTACCCACAAAGAGAAAGACTTCCCTTGGTATATTCTACCTCAGCTAAGAATTTGGGAAAGCAGTGATAATTGGGAACATGATGGCCATTATTAATTAAAAAGTCAACTATTGAACAACTTAACACTAAGAAAAATTACACAGTTCTGCAGGATGTTTTAGCAGTTTCAGTGGGCAGAACTAAAATTCTTCCCTTTTGTAATCAGAGGGATACAAGGAACATGGAAAAGCAGCAGGTCTTGATGTCTGCAAGCATGAAGAATATTGCATTACTTTCAATCTAAGGTAGAAATAAAACCTTTATTTTTCCTGAGAAAACACATTCCTTATTATTGAATATATTCCGAGTATCATTTTTTTATACTATTATCATAGGCCACTACAAACCCAAAACTAACTGAAAATCTTTTGCAGTAAGCTATTTTGGACAGTTCCAAGCTGTTAGTTTTCCCTGCTCTCTGTGTCTTTTGCAGAACAACAAAAAAAAGGGAGGAAAACTCCTGGCGTGAAGCCCCTTTAATAACCCAGCAGAGGGAACTGTGCAGCAGGAGGAGCATCGGTGATGCCCTGGCACCCGCAATCCCCTGACAATGGCAGGGCAAGTAACTGCCTGGGACTCCATGGAGGTCGGATATTCGAGGGCTGGCAAAGGGCACATGAAAACACATCTCTCTCCCTCCAATAACGAATGACACAGCAAAGAAGAAGTATTTTGGTTGAAATCTTACTCACCTGCTTGGAGCTACTGTGGTAAAACGAGTAGGGGTTTGGCCCTTAAAAGGATAAGTGAATGCAAGTTTTATTATCACATCATTATATTTATGTGGCTAATGGGAATGCTTATTTAACACTCTGGGGTGTGCGGAGAGCGAGCTGGAATAGGCTTTTACTTTCTTTTTTTTTTTTCTCTGTGACTTTTTAGTCCACATTGTCCTTATTAATTTCTTTTCATTTTCTTTTACTGAGTGCTCAAAGGCAATTTGCATAAGAGCCCATTATAAATTAGATCTGTTTAATGGTATGCTTGTCTCATGGCTATTTAATTTTACTTCCTCATATGTCTAAATTATATAATTTTGCACTGTCCCCTAGAAGCTAGAACATTTGAAGAGGTATCCACACCAGGGAGAAATGCTATCCTACCCAAGTGGAGATCGATGAGGTTTCTATTCTTTTTTCAGAGGACCACTTCGACAGTAACAACCTGCTCTTTTTTTTTTTTTTAATAACTCACACCATTTGGATCCACAGCGACCAAATACACAGCAATCTTTGTAACTCTGCATAACAAAAGTTGGCTCATAAACATGATATAACAGAATACATTTGCAATTTTCAGGAACATACATTATGAAAACCACATTTTAACCAAATACGCTGTTGTAATCTCTTGCTCTCAGTGCTATAATAATTTGTTCTTATCTCTTCCTCCTTACATTTAATTTAAGGTTTCATGTCCATGAGTTTCAAGAATTCCTTGGCACAGACAGTTCCTACATCATCAATGGGGGCATGAATACAATGATTATAAAGCAAAGGTAACAGGGGAAAACGTATTAAAACCTAAAATCTCATTAAACCTTCTATAGAAAAGGTATTTATGCAGGAGCCAAATGACAGAGCAAGAAGGATGTACAGGAAGGAGGTATTAAAACACTAGTTCTTAGGAGATTTAAAAGAAAATGTTACATGGCATATTAAAGATCAGATAAATCCCAGATATTGAGTAAAAGGATGTCAAACCTTTGTGGAAATATTTGCTAAAGATTAAAGAACTGAATCATTTACATGGAGATGACTTTCAACGTCTGAAGATTGTTATTCGAGCATGGAAGTAGAAGAAAAGGTAAGGGCAAGCTCAGAGGGCTAATAAAACATTTAGAAGAAATTGAGATAGACAAGAAGTGATGAATAGTCTTAAATTCAGAGTGTAAAGCATGTGAGGAACAGTGGGAAAGCACTGAAACGATGACTGACGTGGTACCGCCAGGGAACGCATCAGAGACAAAAAGCAACACAAACAAACCGAAGCACGGGATTTGCTATAACCTGCCTGATCAGAGGGAGCACGAGGAGCAGAGATGAAAGCAGATCAAAAATATTACAAAACAAACTGATAGTCATTGGACCTAACCCACATGGACAAACTGACACATTAACTGGAAACGAACAAATTGCAAAAACCGCCAGGGAACGCATCAGAGACAAAAAGCAACACAAACAAACCGAAGCACGGGATTTGCTATAACCTGCCTGATCAGAGGGAGCACGAGGAGCAGAGATGAAAGCAGATCAAAAATATTACAAAACAAACTGATAGTCATTGGACCTAACCCACATGGACAAACTGACACATTAACTGGAAACGAACAAATTGCAAAACACCGCGTAGTCATGTTGCAGGAATTCTACTTACAGGAGAGCAAACTACAGCTTTCTACACCGCAGATGAGCGTGGAGATGATGAGAGGTGTAACTAGATCACAGCCAAACAGAGGAGGATACATGGGTCACAGGAAACATTGTGTTGAACTAAAAAACAGATGGCTAACATCCCAGAAGGCAGCAGCAACACCCTTATTTCTGTCTGCCGGAAAAGGAAGGTTTTCCAAGAAAAGTTAAGCCCTGTATTTTGCCTCTAAGCAGGTGATCTAGCAACTGAGGAGAGTCACACCAGAAGCAGTGATTCCACTCTGAAATACAGCTAATGCAGGAACTTGCCCGGTGCACATAACACTCTGGTTGACAGCCTTACGGTGCGTGCAGGACACCCCAGTGTCCAACAGAAGTAGGACAAAAAAAAATGTAGGCTCTGTCACAGCCTTCTCCCAGGATGTTCAAAACCTCATCCCCATACTCAGGACCATCATCCGCTCAGACCCAAATGGCACTTGTAGAAACACTGACATCTGAGAAAAGAACGAATAACTAGTTGGGATGGGATGTAAAGAGTTGGTGACTCATGGCCAGAGAACCAACTGACATCTGAGAAAAGAACGAATAACTAGTTGGGATGGGATGTCAAGAGCTGGTGACTCCTGGCCAGAGAAGCATATATGCGAGAAGATGGAAATCATCCTTCACATGGCACAACAGCAACAAGGGTGACACCAGGAGACCAATACGCCAGAGACTGATGGGCTGAGGAGTTTCTGTTTACCATATACCTTCTCTCTTTGCTCTGGTATACCAAAAAGATACACACAAGTAAGAGGAACAGGCTGCAGGCCAAATCTGCATCTTTTCACACAAGGCTGGGCAGGTACATGTTTTAAAAGCAATTTCAGTACTGTGGCTGCCAAACCTCCTGAACCTCTAGGTTGTATTACAGGCTTCAGATGTGGCTGAGAGGGGTCCGTCTGCTGCTCTCCAGCTGTTCCTCCACCCCAAACCAGGATGCTCATCCCCACAGTCCCCACAAAGCGAGGTTCCTCCATCTGACAGACGCTGATGTTGCTGACACTTCCCAAGACATCACATCTACCCCTGACCCTCACAGTTTTGAGTGTCTCCAGATACTAAGTGCTCCCTCAAGTCCTTTTGCTACCACACAGTTGCTGACACTTCCCAAGACATCACATCTACCCCTGATCTTCACAGTTTTGTCTCCAGATACCAAGTGCTCCCTCAAGTCCTTTTGCTACCACACAGACCTGTCTCCAGAAAACTTACATCTGGCAACCCTCAAATAGCCTGTTCCTTCAGCCAGAGCAGAAGACGAGGCTGCAGATACCTGCTGCCGTTCCTCTCCTCACAAGAGCTGTTTTCCTTCAGCCACCTAGAAGGATGTCAGGCCATAAGCAGCTACGGCTCACCTGAACACCCACTGTTCCACAGCCACAGCGTGACCACCAGTATTTTATGCTTTATAATGCCATCTCTCCTTGCTCTTTGTTTTTTTCCAGGCTCGCTCACGCCCTGGATATCCTGAAGAGCAGACTGGAAGCCTTCAAGCCCCACATCTCCTACAGTGTTTGGTATCTTGCAAATAAGTCCTTAAAAACTTTTTAGTTTTCCAGAGCATGTCAAAACCACTTTTCCTAAAATCATTTAAACCAATGAAATGTTAAATCAATTATTCATGCAAATACTTTTTCCATCTCTGTTTTTTGTAACCAAGTTTTCTTGGCAATGATAACATTTCACAGAAAAATTAACAAATATTCTCTTTGCTTGCCAAGATACTAAGCTTGAATCCGATTTCATTGAGGTATGTTATTTATGTTTTATCTTGAGGGAAGCTGCCTATTAAGTTAGTAGCAACCATGCCCTTTTGCTTATGATACGGTTATTACCAAGTTATCAGGAGTACCTTTAAGTTATTAGGGTGCAATGGCAAATTAAGTACTTTGCGTCATAATTAGCTAATAAGTTTTGAATTACATTTTAATCACGTTTAAGATGGCCAGGTTTGCTGTGAGTACAGATAACAGAGGATAGGAGCAGAACCAGAGTGTTTATCGTTCAATACCAAAAGCCAGAAAGTAGCTGGAACAGTGAATGCACAACATCCCAAAGGCCATGATAATCTATATATTCAGAACACTGAACCCCTTCGCAGGCAGCAACGTAATAAAGTACAACTTGTGTCTCAGGATCAAGTTTAAGTAAAAAGCAAAAATATATTGTCTCCAACCCACTCTCCTTTGAGCCTGTCAATTTTTCTTAAAAAGACACATTAGCAGTACCCATCTTCAAAGTCCTATTGATAAACCTGAGAGCTCAGGTTCCACAAAGGGAGAACACAGTTAAAGCAACTTAAAAAAAGGCTATCGGAGACATTTCCCTTTTAAAATCTGGACGTCGGAAAAAACCCCCAAATAAAACAAAACAACAAAAACATTCTCAGAATGGGGAAAATTCTTTGATTCAGTCCTTCGCACTCCAGGTTTGCCCCTCAGCTTTCATGAATTTCATTCAAACCGCTGTTAGCTCTCAGTGTTTCCTCTGTACCCCCGAGAAGACTCAACATCAAATTTCCACGTATAAATCGCTGGAAATCAGGAAACGCACTGAGATTCTCTATGAAATACCTTAGAAAACTATCAACAAAAGAAGTTCTGGATCTAAACCTAAAGGACTGATATCCCAGCTAAGCACATATATGCTATGTAAGAGCCCTTTGCAGGATGTTCCTGCTCCACTTCATATGCTTGGAGCCTGTGCTCCTGTAAACAACAGTCATAGCACTGCAACTATAACTAACCAAGCTTTCCAAGATCTTCATGACTCTGGCTACTTAGCCAGAAATCCTGTCTATGTTGTTTTGTTACCTGCTGCCTTTTCTACGAGAAAGGGCAACACACTGCCATAGACGGGACAAGAACACACTTGCCCTTCCCTTTGCCAGAGTTGCACAAACAACTCCTGCACTGCAGCCCATAAAGGCAAAAGACTGTACAACCAACCTCTGCGTACTGTACGGGAGATCCTACGGGACTGCTTTGAGAGAGAAAGAGGCCACTTCCACATAAAAACCGAAGTAAAAGCTTCTCATTAATGAATAAAATTCGGAAAGTGCTTCCAAAACCTTTAGCTGTTAACTATGGTGAGCCTGTGTCCCCAGAAAACACCATCCTCCAGAAAAAAATAAAGCATTCCCAAACACCCTCACTCCTCTGCACTCAATAAATATACGCAAAAGTCACTTGCAAAATTTGTAACATCCTTCTCAAGTGCAGTTCATGCAGAGGACAACAACTTGCTACTGCTAGCTTGTGCAGCAGAAGCCTGTAAAACAGATTAATAGGTTTCAACACTGCTGCTGAAGCTTGGGCTTGGACTGTCACAAGACAAATGTGCCAGGGAAGGTGGAAAGTATGTTCAGCCTGCTTTTTTAAAGCCCTACAAGAATAGACAAAGGAAAAAAATACATAAATAACGCTAAGTATTTGGTCATAACAAGCTTCACAAGCTAAGATCTGACGGATATTAGAGATGCTCCTGCAACTTTCATTTGCAAACCTCCCTCTGCATGAAACACCTTAGACTTGGTCTTGAATGACGTTTTCCCAGAGCACCCTTGATTCAGTACTCAAGCTGGGGACAAGCCAGGGTTGCACACAGCATAGCAGGCACTTGTCCACGGGCCCCCGCCGTCATCTGTTGGAGGAGTAGAAGGTTTAATGGATGAGGAAGGGGTTGCAGCAAGGGAACACAGGTAAGACAGATGGGGATTGCCCCCAAGAAATGAACGCTGTCCAAGAGAGTGCCAGATTTCCTGTGAGATGCTACCACTAAGCATGCCTGTCTTACTTTTTGAGCTCCTTTGTGTGATGCAAGAAGGTACTAGACTACAAAATGCTGCAAAGAAAGCATGCAAGAATGACTCTTCAGAAAAGGACTCGAATAATATGCAAAAAATACAGCCCAAGGACACATGCTGAACTATGAGGAGGAAGAAAAGATGCTGATGACCTGTTTATTAATTAAGCATCACATTTCTCTGTGCACAGCAGCAGGTGATTGTGTGTTGGAGGTGGTATTAGCAAATATAGATCACAAAGATGAAAAACTAAGGTTGCCCTGGCTGCCCTAGTAACGTTTTTTCTCATAAAGCTGACTTTTGTTGTAATGAGAAAAGCTGCAAGGCCAGCTACACTATAACACATTTATTATACTTCTCTTGAACATTTGTGTTCGGCTTTACTATCTAGCTCACCTGGCTCATACATTCCTCCACCTAAACTGAAAATGGTTCTTCCAGGTTAACATCCTAGATTATAAATTATTTGAGAAAGGCAACCCAGAGAGCACGAGAGCGTACAGAGAGACATGGAAGATGCAGGTGTTACCAGCACAGAATTTAGTATGAGAAACACAGCACCATAACACTGCTCTTGTTTTGATTAACTAACTAGTGCACATTACAATTACATTGCTGTGATTCCTACTGTGGACACAACACAGGTGCCTACATTGAGAGACGTGTTTATACTCGTATAACTCATTCCCATACATTTACATGTTTAACTGCTTCCATGCTAGAGTTTGAAATGATTTAAGCATTTCGGTAACTAGGAAAATCACACCATTAACCAAATCAGTTAATACAAAACTGGTGCACTAATCAGTTAAGAGGACAGGAAAGTCCACCTAAAACAGCTTAGACAGTGGCTCTGAGCAATAAATAATGCTTAATGCATAGGTTAGAAATGCCAAAGCCACGCCTGCACATTCTGCTGGTGGTAGAGGTGATAAAAAGCACACAGATAACATTATTTCCATTGACAAACTTTACATATACAAAACAGCGGCTTTATTGTTTATTAAATTAGATGCTGTCATGGTGTAATCATCCCTCCAGCCATACCAAACCCAACAGTATGCCAGATGCATTTCTGTGGAGGAGGTAAAGAGGGAAGCAAGGAAGAGAAGAGATACAGTACAGAAGCAATATAGCCCCATAAATAGTGGCGTAAGGAATAATTAATCCACGTATGTGAAAACAGACACTATAATTGCAGCCAGTGAAATCCTCAAAAATACCACATGACAAAACTAAATGTTACATCACGGTGCCTTTACCACACAACAGCCAGGATGTGATTCAGCTGCCTAAACACAGGTGTCTGGTGCCATTCAAGATGTTCTAGGGCATCCCTGGGATTCCTGCAGGGCCGGGGGACGGCACAGGGGCATGGCTGCAGGCTCCTGCCCTCCTGGAGCAGCCACAGGGGTCCAGGCAGGAACCCCACACAGGCACTACCTGCCTGGGTTAAGGCAGGCACATCCCACTCACAAAATGACCAGAAACTCACTGTACTGAAATCCGTATATTAAACAGTCTAACACTATTCTTCCTAGAGACTCATTTCAATAGAAAACCAGCTTTATTAAGTAAAAACCCACCAAAGTTATATGACATGAAGTTGTTTGCACTGCTCCCAAAACGCATAGGCATTTGTAACGTTTTGAATCTATTGCACCCTGCAATTGAGGTTACCCTCACACAGGGGAGCTGACTGTCCTCAGCTTCTTGCCAAGACGCAGCTTTACCAGAGGAAATACAGAAGCGTGCCATCCGAAGTCGCACAATACTGCAACTGTGTTAGGACCCTCGATTCCTAAATGAAGGCAAGTCCAGTATTTCCGTGGGGTGTTGAAAGGAGTCGACTTCAGGATGGAGCTAACTCCAGAATGGAGCTACAGCCAACGTCCAGACTCAAGACACCCACAGAGGGCAGCCCAGCCCGCCTGCATGGCACTGGATCTCATTCCACTGCACCGGTGATCACGCACCTAAGAAATCTCAACAGCTCTGTCACGTAGCGACTAATGAATTCCGAATGCAGGCAAACGCGCGGGAAACGATCTGTGGAGAAACAGTCAAATATGCATAACTCTATCAGTCTGGAGGATTTAGAATAGCAAGGATATAGATCTTGCGTCTGCTGTGATCTTCCTGGTAGAAACCAGCACAACCCAACAGCCAAAATTTCCCTGAGGCAATCCCCGGCTGCTAATAAACAAGTTGTCCTACCAAGCTAAGCACTGCTTTTAAATGAGCACAAAGACAGTGGAACAGCCTACTGCTTACGTTCGTATATTTTCATTATTTCATCCACCTAATTTTGAAGCCTTTCTCTGAAAAGACAGGACCAAATTTAACTACGGTTGGATTAAAGAAAGGAAAAACCACCCACCCAAAAGCCATTGCCTAAGGGTCTTCCTATACTGCATCTGCCCTTACCCCCAGGCACTGGTCCACAACACTCATAGCAACAGATACTAAGCCGCAGCTCGCACCAACTAATGATTGGTACTGACAAAACCCTGATGAACCGCCGACACAGGTATGTATGCCAAAAGGCTGTGACTCCCTCGCCAAGAAGAAGAAGGAAAAAAGCTAACAATTTAGTAAGAAAAATCCTGAATTTCAAAACTACATTTTTTTCAGAATAATGCAAGTTCCAACATGGGTATGTTCAGGGAGAGAAACTCGTTTCAAAAAGGTCTCTTCCCCTCTCTGCTTGCTAAAAATAAAACATGTTACAACAACCTTGCATGACCCCCTCCACTTGTGTAGCTACTTAATATCTATACTTTTTGCTCTGTATCTAAATTCAATAAAATTTTAATTTAGCAGAAATCCAGGTGTTTTGGTAGATTTCTGATTTTTTTTTCTCTTGCGTCACCACAAGTCGTAGATATAATTGTTTTCTCATATCTTTACAGGAAATCTACAGAACCACATTATTGAAAGGTGCAGAAGCCTGAAAATAGTTTGGGGAAATCAAGAGCTGCACTCTTTCATCAAACTCCTCCAACCCCACCTCTCCAGAAGCTGACGGTGTTACAGTAAACAGTCTGGAGCTATGGGAAGATTCTGATTATTTTCCATTACCTTCCTAAACCCCTACTTTTCAAGAGTTTAGAGGCAGGCAGAAGCTAATTAACACAATGAAAGAAAGGGATCTAGAGAAAGATAATATCTTAAAACAACCAACTCTGACTATGGAGCCAGACCATCCAACCATATTCTCTTGCTAACCACCACACGCACCGAAGTCTGTATTTACTTGCATTAACGAAGCAGTCCCGTGATGGACACCTATGGTGCAGTCCTTGGCCACTCACTTTTGCACAGCTTTTCTTCCTTCAGTGCACACCACAAGACTCCTACCAAACAAATGACATGAGGCAAACAGGTTCCGGGTCCCCAGCTGTGAAGCAGAAGGCAGAACCTGCTGCTGAGCACCACCTTCGTGACAGGTCTCAACAGGAGGGAGAAGCCACTTGAGGTCAGGGTGGGCTCTGTGATATTACCACCAATACTGCAGTGTACAGCCAATAGAAAAGCAGCAAGAAGACAGAGGATTGCTTGCAGCCTCACCTGCCAGATCCTTGTCCAAAGCCCTACTGCACCCAAAAGCCCCATTCCATCCCTGCATCCAGCAGCCCACGCAGAGCTCCAGCTGCAGCGAGCAACAGCCATGCGAGCACACAAGTGATGTTTGCTGCCAGCCAACGCTACCTACTTTGATGTTAAAAGACCTCTGGCAGGGATATGCCCCGGGGATTTACACCACTGTAAGGAAAGGAGTCTGCCATGTCTATGTCATTAATGCAAAGGCAGTTAGCGACGGCTTTGCAGGGATCAGCGAGAAGTATTGACTAAGACTTGAGCTTCATAACAGACAGTCGAAAGGAAGGGGTGTTTCTCTATTATGCTTCAAGGGCTAGTTGATCTTAGCGGGAAATCCTCTGCTAAACAATACTGCGGGGTATAGAAACAGCCACTGTATGACTGCAGACAGCGGCTCAGGCTTCTTTGTAGGATCAAAGTCAGAAAAGACATAGAACCATGCAATGGTTTGGGTTGGAAGGGACCTTAAAGACCATCCAGTTCCAACCCCCCTACCATGGGCAGGGAC
>NW_010238444.1:0-302 GCF_000690775.1 Eurypyga helias | reverse complement strand
TCCCAGGGATGGGGCATCCACAGCTTCTCTGGGCAACCTGTTCCAGTGCTTCACCACCCTCTCAGTGAAGAACAACTGCCTTTTATCTGATCTAAATCTACCCTCTTTCAATTTAAATTTAAAATTTCAATTTTAAAAAATTCAATTTAAATTAAAAAAAAACAAAAAAAACCCAAAAAAACCTCCACCAAGCTTGCTCCTTGGAGCCTGTGAGCATGGGCAAAATTAAATTCCACGTGTAATTTTGGGACCAAGTCACGGGCTTATTTTTTATCATCACTGGCACATAGACAAGACAAAGC
>NW_010238443.1:0-230 GCF_000690775.1 Eurypyga helias | reverse complement strand
GGGCCTGCTGGCTGGAGTAGAGGAATTCCCGTCGTTTTCGGGGGGTGAGCAGCAGCGATGGAGTTTTCATCTCACCCTGGTGCCACTAATGGCTTTGTCGGACCAAGCCAGCCGTAGAACCGGGCAGCGCCGTGGCCCGGTGGCGTTCGTACATGTTTACGGTGTGGCTCATGTCACACAAACGCACAGACAACACGCGTGTTCCTGCCCTGGCGAGTTCCCGTGCTGCG
>NW_010238442.1:25083-32283 GCF_000690775.1 Eurypyga helias | reverse complement strand
GGGCGATACCAACGCCGAGCGAGCGGGGGGGAGAGGCCCGCGATCTTGCCTCTCTGCCCGCGGTGGGTTTCCCCCGCGCCCTCCCGCAGCCTCGTGAAATAAAAAGACTTCATAAAAATCTCCAACCTCGGAGACGACAGTTCTTCTGAAGTAGAGGGGGGAGATAAGGGTTGCTTTTCCCGTTGTGAGGTGCTCCATGTAAAAATCCTCGTGAGGGAGGCCAGCGCCGTAAGGGTGCCTGCGTGTGACAGCCATCGTACGGTGCTTGTCAGAGCCTGGAAATCTCCCTTCCAGGGGCTAAAAAACCTCCAAATCGTGATGCACCTTTGTTAAACTCCAGGCAGGATAGAAACCAACCTAGAGAGTAAACGATAGACCTTTCAGAACGACATATTACTCGAGTGAAGCGTCCCCAGTGCTATTCCAAATGAGAACGGCAAAAAGTAGGGATTGCCCTGTATTGTGATAGAAAAAAGAAGTCCACTGAAGTCTGGGCATTTTGGAGGGTGTTCGCCCTGAAATTGGGCCCGAAAATGGAAAAGTATTTGTCTTCTTTCTGGAATTTCCCCTCCTAAGAATACACGTTGTCTGAGTAATACAAGAGATGCTGAGGCTGAGGGGAAATAACTACAAACAGGGTGACAGTACAGGAATTTGATTTAATGTGATTTAAAAGAAAAAAATCCATGTATTCAGAGTATCAAACAGTATAGGGAGAACATTTTTAAGGCAGAGGTCAGGTGGTAAAAACTATAAAAGTTTAAAAAGGCAATGATAAGTAGTTTACAACATCATGAAACGTAAAACTGCTGGTTATTTTTATGAAGAATTTTTTTCTGTTTCTTCTGTCCTTGAGACACAAGGAAGTATCACAAATGTTTGAAAAAAAGAAATAGAAAGCATTACCGGTGTTTTTTAGTTACAGCTCCTGTGGATTAAATCTCTGTTGGATTGCTCTTGATGCTGACTTCTTCGAAAAATCTCTGTGAACAACTGGTTTTCTCAAGATGCCTTCTTGTTTCACATTGACCTTTTCAGAATTACTCCTGTTCAGTGAACCACTTGAAATACACCCATTTCCCATGTTCCTATCATTAAAATAATTTAGATTCAGTAGCATTTAAGAATCATTACGGTTGCCTCCTTTTTTAAGGTTCATGAGGGATGTTTTAGTTTCTTAGTTACTCACATTTGCCATTCCCTTCACAACTTTATGGGAGAGACTTGTTGGCTTACCATTTCACAACCCTTCAGGGAACTACGGAGCAAAATAATTCCGTAGAGCTTTGTGACACAGGCAAAGTTACAAGCTACACCTAATTCTTCCTCATGAGCAAGACGGTGTGTTGCAAAACGACTCAGAAATACATGAACTGTACCCGCGTTATGGAATGAAATTTGCACATTTTATGCTTGCTCCGTTTGGAACTGTTTCCTTCTAACAGAAAGTTCCTAAAGAGCAAATTACGTTTCCTTTCTGAAGAATTAATAAATCAAAACCTTACCATGATGTTGTACATTAGGCTGCATTACAGTAATGTTTGCCACGGGAACTTCAACAAATAGGCAGAGTCTTTTCCGTTTAGGACTTTTCTGCTTACAGACGGGGCTTATGTCAATCACATGACTGAAATTTTTTCCTCTTCATCACAGAAAAACTAAAACTAAATGTCCAAAGTAGTGAAGTTCCTAATAAAACTTTGTGTTTGCATTAACTGGGGGAAAAAAAAAAAAAAGGATTTCAAATATCATTGGCTGCACAAATAAATTCAACAGAAAAGGCCGCTCTCTCCGCCTCATGCTCCCCCCACAAGAACAACTGGAAAAAGTTCATACTCTTCACATTAGATATATTCCATAGTTGAGTTGATAATGGTAATTCAAGAGAACATACGTCAGTTCAGCCTTTACGTAAAATACTTCTAAAAATGAGGTTTCTCTCTGCCTCTTGTAAACAATGTATCGGAAGCATATGTGAAATTTGTTGTCTTAGCAAAGGGTATTTTGGGGTTTAGTGTTGGTATATAGTACCTGGAAATAATTGAATGTTCCATGACACATTTCACAAGATCAAGTGTGGCAGAAGAGCTGTGTATTAGTCATTGCCTTCCAGGTTGCAGAAATTCAAAGAATAGTTTTACCTTGCAAATAAAAAACAGTCTTAGGGATCGAATGCAGGAGCTGTCAAAGAGCACACAACAGCACTAAATAATCTAACGTTGAAGGAAAAAAACCCAAGTACGATGAAAGCAGGCTGGTTGGAGCGAGTCCAGAGGAGGCCACGAAGATGCTCAGAGGGCTGGAGCACCTCTGCTATGGGGACAGGCTGAGAGAGTTGGGCTTGTTCAGCCTGGAGAAGAGAAGGCTCCGGGGAGACCTTATTGCAGCCTTCCAGTACCTGAAGGGGCTACAAGGAAGCTGGGGGGGACTTTTTACAAGGGCCTGTAGTGACAGGACAAGGGGTAACGGGTTTAAATTGAAAGCGGGGAGGGTTAGATTAGATATCAGGAAGAAATTCTTCACGGAGAGCGTGGTGAGGCACTGGAACAGGTTGCCCAGAGAAGCTGTGGATGCCCCATCCCTGGAAGTGTTCAAGGCCAGGCTGGATGAGGCTGTGAGCAACCTGGTCTAGTGGAAGGTGTCCCTGCCCATGGCAGGGGGGGTGGAAGGCGATGATCTTTAAGGTCCGTTCCAACCCCAACCATTCTGTGATTCTATGAAAGTGCAGTAAGAAATTAGATAGAATATGTCTAGAATACTGTAGATTAAGCAAAGCAAAACACCTTTTTAATTTTTTTTTTAAACAAGTACTCCCAAGTTCAAAGGACAAAAGGACTTGAAGTTTGTTTTCCACAGCAACTATTTGTTTTCTGAGATGATCCATTTTAAAACCTCCCTCAAAACAAACTGACCCCTTTGGGATTTGTATGTTCAGTTCGATATCCTAATAAGTATGTGTAATTTTAAAAATTTGTCTCATTTGCACAAGGTATGTAACATTTCTGAGCAGCAGATTTACATAAACTATGAAGTGCATTAGACAAAAAAGCAATGCCGGTTTTACTTGTTTTTTTTCCTATAGCTGCTTCCAGTATTTTGCACTGATGTTTGAGGACGATATGTTAGTCATAATTACTTTAATTTAGAGCTTGGGCTGTACATAATCCATCATCACTTTCGGGGCAGAGGTAATGTCTTGCTTTTCAGTGTTCACAAATAATACATAGATGTGCACAAACTACAAAAATACTGAAATTACGGCTGCTAAGAATGCCCACAGGATCCCGTTCAATTTCTGAAGTTAGTTTGACAGGACAATGTTGACATATTCTGAAAAATGTTACTGTACATAAAGATAGATGTATCTATACAGAAGAAATGGAGCAGCTCTTTACTTTTGTTGAAGACATCAAAAATAGTAGCTAGGTGATCTTTAAGGTCCCTTGCCACCCAAAACATTCTATGATTTCTTTTTTTTTGAGAATGGAGCTTAAGCAGAATCTAAATATGCAAACCCAAGATTTTTATATTAATCCCAAAATAACTAGATTTTGTATTTTCCAACTGCCATCTGCAGAGCAGACAAATTGCTAAGCATTGCTGAAGTTTACAGTAAAACCCCAAAGCCATGCCTGTTGTGCTATATGTGATCTAGGATAGCTCAGACTGTTTCCCTCAGAAAACTAGTTCTCCTTTTGCCATAATTCTTCTCTGGGATGCTGAGTCAGCCTGGAATGAGTTCAGCGGGCTTTACTTATTACTGTAAGTCCCCCATGTCCTTTTCTAAGGGTAGGGCACAACAATTCGACTTAGTCATTACTAATAAGAACATATATGCCAATATAGGTGGGGAAAAAAAAAAAAGGATCACAGAAGTAACCACAAAAAAAAGAATTGGTCTATACCAAAACCCAAGAAAATATTGCCACTTAAGATACTTTTGCCCGAAGCACTTATATTTCTTCAACTATTTTTCCCCAGGCTCACACTGTGAAAGGATTGCAAAGCACGCTGAAACAGCAGCAGCACATGGTATTTTTGGATATTGACTTCCTCAGCTCAGGGGAGTTGCAAGGATCTTTGCAAATCAAAACCTGGAAGATTCTGGAGGAGTTACATGCATAGGGAGTGATAAAATGCATCAGTGCCCAGTGCATACAACTTTGTGTAGGACCGTGATTCCCAACTGACATACACATTATTCTCTTCTAAAAGACTTTGCTCTATTGTACTATTACTGTTAATGAGGTGGAGTGCTCAGGGTTGTTTGGAATGATCAGTCTTTTTTAATGTAAGTTTACAAGTAAGAACATTTTTCTTACGTACAGTTTCATTTGGATTAATTTTTTACTCATTTTTAGCTGAAGCGACTTCATCATCCTTTAAAGATTTCATGAAAATACACAGCAAAGACATTCAGTTAATCCAAGAGAAGATATTGTGGAGGTCTGAAGTATTCCTGTACTTGGTACTTTCTGGTAAAGGATGCTGGGGACTAAGATTGATAGAAAAAGAACCCACCGAACACCATGAAAAAAACCCTTTGATTCGTTTTACCTTATTTAATGCATCTTGGTGCTTGCTTGCCAGCAGTTGTTATCTTCTTTGCTAAACTAATTAGAGTGCACTACTTGAAAATTCCTCCAAAGTTTTCAGGATTATGATTAGAAACCTCTGGGTGATCAGTTCTGCTTGTGACTACAGGGGAATGCCGTTCAGAAGAAAATAGATGGGGAAATCCCACTAGTAAAAGTCAAAGGGTCAATACAGTATCCGTTACATACTTCTGTAATTACATATTACTTGGGTGGGTTTTTTCCTCTAGCATCCCTGCACTTGTTAGAGTTTTTGGAGATGTATTCTTAGGAAGATACATCTCCTACATCGTACGTTAAGACAGGCGTGTGTATATATATATATATATATATTCATGCTGCCTTCCGATTTTACTGTTTTCTGGTTTATATTTTACTAGGTGAGCTATAAATTGGCATGCTGCTGCCTGTCAAGCAAAAAGGCAGTTCCAGCATGCTATGTTCCATTTTTAAATGACTGAGAAAAATATGTAGGTTGTAGCTGTGGTGCAGTGGGTAGTTTTTTTCAGTCCCCCGAACAGAAGATGGATCATGTGTGAATCATATCAATATAACCTGTATGTCATTGTTAAAAATTATGGCTGTTTGGAAATTAAAAACCTGTCACTATTTTTCATGGTGCACCAGTCTAAACAATTAAAATAACAAGATTTCACAAAAAGGGCAAACAAAGATGCCTTTAAAAACCAGCTTCACAGTTTTTCTGAACAAGCCGTGTTTGCACATTTAAGAATGCATGAAGACTAAAATGAATAAATATATTGTCTATGCATTTAATAAAAATATTTATTAAAAGAAATTACAGTATGATGTAGCTAATTTTTTTCATTATTAAACAAAGGGCAGCTCATGTCCCCTATATAGAGAAAATTTTTTTAGAATGCTCTCTGTAAATCATCATTCTCGTCAATCAGTATGTCAGAGTAAATCAGCAATACTTCCTACTGACTGTTGCCCAAACCAAGAACACTTGTAGTGACTCAATCAATTAAACCTCCCTGAACAATTTATGTTTCATGCCTTTTTTTCTTTCCGGTTTTCACATGTAAAAAATGGGAGAGTCTGCCGAAAACAATAATGATACTATATGCAAAACTCTAGCAGTTTTATGAAACAGAAATTTAAGAAACATGCACATGCGGGTTGCCCCACCTTCTCCGTCCATAGTATAAAATACTATTATTTCCTTTATTGACTGCTTGAATATTCAGTTTTCTTTCAGCTTACAGAGAAAAGTTTAGAATTAAAGTTACTGCTCCAGATCTTACATTAAATCTGCAAAAGATGTATACATATTTATTATACTGTAAACAAACAAGCAAACAAAAAAGCAAAACCAAAAACAACAAACAAACAAACCCCAAACCAAACCAAACAAAACAAAACCACAAGATCACAAACTGGGTCACATTTAGTAGGTTATGGGATAAAAGCTCCTCTACGCACCCACCAAGGAGCACGGTGTGAGACCACGCTCGTCAGCTCTACAGATGGCAAACTTGCAAGGCTGGCTTCAGATCCAACGAGACGTGTCTTCTGTAGTGAGATGGACTTGGTGATGTGTGCCATTAAGGCCAAGACATCAAGAGAAGCAGACTTGTGTTGGATTATTGAAACAAGAAAACATCTTAAAGAACTCTCGGAGTACGCAAACTCCACCATAAAAATTGTATTTTAGTATCAAAATTCAAGAAACTCAGTGGCTTTTGATTACAACATTCACATTCTTGAGTCCCCTTTAATGTTTTCTAAGAGAAAAAATAGTGGCATTTTACCCTAACGAGTCAACAAATCAGCCTCAAGATCTTTTTCAGTTCATTAATCAAATGAACTAGAATCCATTCATTTGGAACAAATCCCTCTCAGCTGATGTTCATAAGTCGACCTAATGAGCAAGCCCTGGGAGTTGCTTGGATGTGGCTGCCCTTGGAAATCCCTGCTGGAAACAAGGAATATATATACGCCTGCTCGGCAGCTAATCCTCAGGTGAGCAGTGCCTCAGAACCCCACTCGTTGATGGTAGCTCCTGTCTTCTGCATTTGGTCCTTGCTCCCCAGCAAGATGCAGCTCTCCGTTTCCGGCTTGACCTTGCATCAGCCTAGCTCGATGAGGAAGACCAGGGCTAGTGAAGCCCTTGTCCATTACCCCTCTGCCAACTGTGGCACTAAAATTGGCTTCGTCGATGGCCTATTTCTTCTCAGAGTGCAGCTGGCAACATACACTGGCTTCCACCAAGCAGTAGACCATAAGGCTCAGCCACAGCATAAAGACTTTACTGTGCTAGGAGTCCTAAACCTTCACAATACATACAGAAAATTTTCAGTTAAAAAAATAATCTCTCTATAGGAGGGCTGAACTGATCCATAAGATACACAGAACTAAAACAGATATCCCTAAAGTAGAGATCCTTTGCGGGTTTGTAACAGTAGGACCAACTGTATCCTGGGCTGTATCGAGAGAAACTTGGCCAGCAGATCGCGGGAGGGAATTCTCCCCCTTTACTCTGCTCTGGTGAGACCCCACCTGGAGTGCTGCATCCAGCTGTGGAGCCCTCAATATCAGAAGGATATTGACCAGTTGGAGCGAGTCCAGAGGAGGCCCCGCA
>NW_010238442.1:0-24936 GCF_000690775.1 Eurypyga helias | reverse complement strand
TGTGGATGCCCCATCCCTGGAAGTGTTGAAGGCCAGGCTGGATGAGGCTTTGAGCAACCTGGTCTGATGGGGGGTGTCCCTGCCCATGGCAGGGGGGTTGGAACTAGATGGTCTTTAAGGTCCCTTCCAACCCAAGCCATTCTATGGTTCTATGATCAAGTCTCTGGGCAGCAGCTCACTTCTTTACAAAAGAAAAAGAAAAAAAAAAGTGAGGAAAAGAGGTATACCAGAAACATGAAAAAAACCCCAAACCATTTTACAGTTAGTAATAATGACATCCACAACCAAATTAAAGAAATAGAACAACCTCTGTGACAGCAGCAGAAAAAAACCCCAACAAAAAACCCCCCCAGCCAGAACAGGAACCTTTTGTTGCTTAATTCTTTCCAAACCATCTCCACAGGTAGCGTAGAAAAGAGAAAGACAGTGAAATAAGACAAATCTAATGTTTAGTATTGCTGAAAGAGACGAGAGACCTAGCAAGAGTATTCTTAAAGAAAAATGGTTGCACCTCACATGCCTTTTGTATATCTCTTTATAGCCCCTCCAAAATTCTGACAGATTAGCTTTGCTTATTCTGTGTGTAATTATGTTTTTGAGGTTGTGTATTTCTCAACTGGAGTTCCCATGTGGACAGCTACATGCAGTTAGGTTGTGAATGACTTGCCACCATTGTAAAATAGTATTTACCTATATTTAATCTTTCCTGAATACATTTTTTTATTAGGACAGGTATCTGTAGCTGCTGTTTTAAATACAAGAAAACTCAAAACCATCTCCAGTATATTTGTTACTTGAGGCCAGAATGGTTTGCTTGTAAAAAACAGTTTAACAAACCTTAATGCTACAGCCAAACTGTAGCAAACAAACAGCTAACTGATGACTTTGGTTTATTTGCGTCTGTCTCTCACCCATACCATCTACTTTCACATTTCCTGGTCAAGTCAGCTGAATACAATTTGGCATCCCATTCAAGCAAACAAAATTGGTACGTATTTCTCACATTACTGAGCGTAAAAAAGAGGCATTTTTTTAAACCTGGTTACTTTTTGCTTCTGCATAGGCTTTCAGCTGCTTCTGTTGTTTTGACTCAGAGTCAACCTAATGCAAAGCTGAGCTATGTATATTGTTCACTCACTGCCTTGCCTTGCTGGCAAATCCTAAATCTTGTCTAACATCTTCCCGGTGTTCAATTTCCCTGTCGTATTTTACTATGGCACTTCTCTTGGGAAGTGTCAGGGTAACTCCCTTTGGCAGCATTTGGCACCCAAATCAAATGTCAGACATAGGCATTCGAACGAGAAGGCGTAAGCAGGGCAAAGCTGTTGCTGAATAATGGGGTTTTGGCAAGGCTCCCTGCAGCGTAAGACCCTGCTAGATGGTAAACTTTCTGACTGTGGCTCAATGCCACCTAGTTTTCCACATTTCAGAGCGCTTACAGAGGAGCTATTTTAACGCTCTGGAGCTCTGAACGTTTGAAGTCCCATGTAGAAACCAGGGAGGACTACCTCTGGGGAGATCCGAAGTCACAAATTAGTTGCCCTGGATGAAGTTCATATGTGTGTATTCACCTGGCAGGAGTTATGTCTCAGCCTCCATCCGGCAGAAATCAACAGCAAAGTTACAAGTAATATTAACAATACCAGACTACTACCAAGGACCGCAGGCAGTGGCTACAATCTACATTTCAATGATTTAGGGAGTGTTTGCAGGGCTAATGATGAATGAAATTCTGAAGTATTATTGTTATCACCTTCTGTCATTGGTCATCTCCTCCTGCATTATTTGTGTGATTTACTGGATAAACTGTCTTTGATGTGGCAATCTGATAATATCAACATATGCAGGTGTCTCCACCCTTACATTAAAAAGATGTGACCACTGTCTGAATCTACTTTTGACCTTAAACCTCTTGTCTGTGATCCCTCCCTCTGGGGTTAGAAGGCTAAGGACTGCTGTTATCCAGTGAATGACTAAAAATAGTTTGTCAGTTGGGGAAAAAGCTATTCTGATTCAAAACAGTCTTTGACATATCAACTGAGATGGTCATCATCTTGGAACATAGGTTTGGGCAGGATCTGCACTCTAGCTCATGTAGGCACAACAGTAACATGGTCTGAGCACCAGATATCATACTGGGTTTTGTTAGGGAATAATAGTAGCAGACAGATTCTAAATGGATTCTGGAGGCACTATGGTATAATCCAAATATATTAAGAAATTAAGCTGCTCCTTTAAAAGACAATGTTCTTCTGGGTGTTTAAAATTCGCCTATGGTGACTGTAGTCAGAAAAACTGAACAGAGAGTCTGTAATTTCAAGTGTTCAGGTCACACTCTTGAGTTTTAGAAGTGCTTTTCCTCGTGCTTCTCATTGCGTGCATGGACTCAAATGAGACCCAGGTGCTCTTGGTCCATCCAGTCCCGAGAGTCTTACAGTGTCGAGACAGGCTCTGAAGTACAGGGGAAGACGGTCAGATGGTGAAGAGCACAGAGACGTCATCTCAGAGAACTTCCAGTTGCTGCTAAATACCACTATTTCCAGAGATCCCTCACATTCACAGGAGAGGGTGCTTCCCAGCCGTACCCGGTTTCCAGCCCTATGGGAGCACGGAAGGCTGGTGCTTGCAGGATGACTCCCCCAAGAGCAACAGCAGGGCGCTGTGCAGCAGGGCAGCAGTGCTGCCAGTGGCTACATGGCTTTAGATGGAGACATCAAGTCCTTCTGAAACATATGTTTAAAAGAGCTGGTGAGCATCTATCTCGATATTGAAATTAGGTTTTAATGCCACGTGTCCTCCAAACTCTGTTAGCAGAGACGACACAAGCGCAAAAGGTTCAGGATTTCACTAAAGCCATGAAATTGAACAAAATGCAAATTAATGGACTCTTACGGAATGGGGGGAAAAAAGGGAAGTCACTGACATGCAATTTATAAGCATTTTTTCACCTGCTTTTCTTATTTGTGTGTGTTGTTTGAATTTAAATTGCACGTCTGTTCCACTTTGATGTTTTCATGGAGAAACCACATTCCTTCCTACCACAGCTGAACTTTCATAAAGTGCAAAGGTTAAAAGCATCTAACTAAGGGCTCAGCAGTGCTTTCTGTTTAAGAGAGAGAATGGATATACCTCATGGAATATGACTAGCAAGTCAGGTGGTACACCTCTGCCTAAGGAGAAAACAGACTAACGCACCTGATATTCTCCTTCTTTTTTACAGGGTGAAGTTGTTCAGGTGGATTTCTACTGTCTGCTCATGTCAGTAAAATGATATATGCCTAGCTCCCTGTCGAAAAATCAAGCCTCTTGAAGAGGGATAGTAAATCTGAGAAATTTCAGTAAAGTTGGCAACAAAAGAAAAAGAGGCAAGGGTGGAAGATGACTTCTGAACAGACTAAATGTTGTGATAAAAATCTGCTAATGAGCAGTACAGGAAGAAAGGAAGAAGTAAGCATGTTTCTAGGTGCTTGAGAATTTTATAATATATTGAGGTTTTCCATATACAGTTTAACCTTAAAATAAATGATTCAGAAGAGTAGAAATAAAATTTTGAACGTACATATAGGTAGAAAAAGCATGAGTGTTAGCATTATAAACAAAGAGTAGTAAGCTGCAATGGTGCTTTAAAATGCAACCAGACATAGTGAAAAACAGCTTTCTGCTACTGCATTTATACATCTAAGTAATGATATGAATACTCTGGAAAAATAACTGCTGTATATGGAAACATAGAAAATAACACCTGTTAGGTGGAATTGCTCAATACTCTCTGCTCTTCATATAGTTAACTATGGCAGTGAATATCAGTGTTTGAATTCATGTCAAGTTTTGTCTCCATCCCCTGCATCCTTTCAGGAAGGACCCACACACTTTAAAGGCTGTTAGGAAATTATTTCTAGTCCTTTGATATGATCAAAAATTCTCTTTTATATATCTCCTAATGGTAACCTCTTCCTTGCAAAGAAATACCCATTTGAAACCTATAATGTGCAGCAAGTTTACAGGAAGTCTTTGGTTTAATGTTTCTGTGATGGTTAAACAAAAAATAGAGGGGAAAACATAAACTAGGCACGTGGTGATTGCTGTATGTTGTATTGGTTTCTTGATCAGCTATTTGCAGAAAGTTATCGCTGTCCTGGGAAACACTCTCTAGTAATTAATAATTTCTTTGAAAGTCGGTGTAACCAGCTTTTCTTATATTTCATGCCTCACATTGCACTTGCTTGAAAAGCTTTGCTCAGCACAAGAATTGTCCTTCCACATAAGCATGTCCTTCCACACATGCATGTCCTTCCACTAGAGGCCAAACTGGTTCTGTAACTGAACTGCAGTGTTCTACATTTATAAAGAAGTTCTCAACGTGATATTAAAAGCTAAAAATTCTCACATACTATTCAGTTAGCATAGAGGGGGGAAAAAAAAAAAAGAAAAAAAACCTGGGCAAAAGACAAAAATCTTAAGATAGTTGAACTGCACCATGTCCAGTCAATATGCATTCATCATCATCTTTGAAAAAACTATCCTAATTTTATCTACTCCTCTCACTACCAATAGGAAAGAACAGAGGTGGGTGAAAACAAACCCCACAGATGGCACAGATTCCCATCAGATCTACTATTTCTTGTCTGCATGTTTGGAGCTGGTACCACTGACACAGAAATGTGCCTTACCACTCACGCTGGGTTCACGACAATTTCACTGCTAGACTGAAAAGCTCTAAAAGTGAAGGATTCATGTTCTGCACTCTCCTGGAAAGGAAAATGGAGTGTTCTTGCCAATCCATATATAATGTAGGGTTAACACAGAAAGTTGGTGTCCTCAAACAATAATTGGGGGAAGCGGCTTCCGTCATACTGTTTGTGGGGATGGATTTAGCCCACCAGAGTCTTCTGCAGTGAGGGGCTGATCTGAGATTTCTGGGGCAGGGAAAGGTGACTGAGATATCCCTCATTCAGGTTTACTTTCAAGTCTGTTTTCAAGGAAGAGCTCATGGCAGTGAGCTTGACAGTACTGGAAACACTATGCCCTTACTCAGTCCTGATCCAGTTGGTGGCTGGATCTGAGGTTTAGTGCCCTGCTTGAATTTGGAGCTTTTATGATGGAAAAAGTCCTTAAGCCTTCTCTCTGTCTGTGGGGGAGTCTGTCGAAGAAGTGAGTCTTCTGGAAAGTCAACATAGAAGAAGACAAGTCATATAATCCATGTTTTCCTTTTCTGTAGCTGGACAACCTATTCTGAGGAAGGTATTAAATTAATCTTAGCGTTGTCTTTAAAGGGGGTATTTTCCTCCAGTTCTGTCATCAAGGTGCCACATGAGCAGAAATGATCAAGAGTAAAGGGGATGGTACCCCAAGAAATACCTTCAGGTCTGGCCCTTTACATGAAGTGTACTGCAGTTTCTGCATCCTGTTCTGCTCCCGGGGGTCTGTGGGGTGTCTGAACAAAGAGTGTATTTACAGTCACAACTGACCGTGGGCAGTGGAACTCACTTGTTCCTAATCTGACATTTTCGGAAGGCCGCATTATTCTCCACATAAAACCAAAACCTTGCATACTTCTATCTCAAACATTAGTGTGTTTTGTGGATTTTTGCAATGAGAGGATCATTGTTTTCACACAGAAGATAATGAATGTTTGAGCATATACATCTACCTAGCAAATAGCTCCTGTGCCCTCTCTCGTCTTTCACTTCAGCTTTGGATGTTGCTCTGAGTTGAACATTTTATGGGGAGAAGAGATAGACCTATCACACATAACTCATAAAGAAATATTCCCTACAAGACAAGTTTAATTCCAAAGTTGTTGTGTTTTTGGGATAAGCTACATCAAATTAAATAAATTAAACAGGAAAAAAAAAAAGAATATTTCACAGAAGCAGAGAAGAAGTCTCAAAGTAGCTGCGAGGCATTGCTTCTGGAAGGTGCAAAGGAAAACCCACTCCAGTCCAGCCAGCTGGCTGAGGGGAACCAAAGGCAGGACAGGCACACTGCACACCTGTATTGCTGTTCCATGAGGTCTTTGCTTTGGGTATGGGTACGTCAACATGTGAGTACATGTGTGGACAATCTCTTTAGGTGAAACACTCATTACTACATGCAACCTATGCTCACAGTACTCTTTGAAAGAAATGTCCGAAGCCTGTACAAGTAGAATGTCTTTATCTTAACTCGTGAAAGGAAGAAGTTTCAGGATGTTTCTGCCATTTGTTTTCTGATATCATCTGCAAATATTTGGAGCTGCCAGACTTGGATGCTTTTATCATCTGGTCATCTATTCTTAAGTCTTAACAGCCTGCCTCTTGGTGAAGCTCACAACAGTCTGGTCACCGATAGCCTCACATCTTGCCTACAGTATTTATTACTGACAGATTTCTCTGCAGCAAGACTTGTAAGGTACTGGAGAAAGAATTGGAAAACCATCTTGTCTGTACACTTCCTGAGCAGCTTTTCCAGTTAAAAGATTCTTATTCCTTTCTTGAATCTCATGGGTCCATGTAAGGACTCTGCTTGTCCAATCTGAGATTGATTCACCAGACTGAGCCTGAACAGTGCAGTGGTCCAGTAGCCCATCAATATTTGAAGTGTAGGGAGTGCAAAGACATAAAAGATGCTGGTAGTTCTGTAGCATTGGAGCAAATACTTTCCTCTTGAGGGCACAACATATACGTCTAGGATGAGTGGTAACGTAACAGTGGACTTCTATTTCTCTTTGCCTTGGGGAAAACTAGTCATCTGTAGTGACACCCTGTTCTGGCAAAAGATAACTAATCTGTTGTTGTTTTTACATCCTTCTTCTGTTTTTTCCCTGCGTTCTTCATTTGTCTCTCTGACTTTCATGGCTGGTTTGGGTTTTTTTTTGGCCACCAGTGCCAGATAATTTTTTTATCTTGGGCATATTTGTTTCCTTATTGGAATCAGCCATTCATAAAGCCCCAAACACAAACCTGCAGTGTGAGCCCCTTGCTCAGATCATAGAAAAAGGTAAACAACATTTATGGTCCTGATTTGCCCTGTCACATCAAGAACGTGCAAATCCTGCTTCTGTGTAGCTGACCTTAATTTTAACTGCAGAACTTTGGGCACGGTGTTTGTGTGAAATGTCCTATGGTAACACATAGCCTCTGGAGACATAAAACATATGAACACATAAGCTAGCTGTATGTGCACTGCTGCCATGCTTAAAAACAGCCATACACCCAGCCCTAGGACCGAGTAAATTCCCTCAATCCCCAATGGTTTGCACCTGAACATGCGCGGAGAGAAGTGGCCAAAGGCTTTGTGGGGGTCCCAGACATAAAATACTGTCACCGTTTGGTGCTCCCCTACCTGCCTTACCAGCCTCTCCAACACGGGCTGGCTGGCAGGTCTGGCTTCAGCATCTCAGACCAACCTTGCAGTTAGGGATGGGTTCTGCCTTGGAGTGTGGGAAACGCTCGTTTAAATTTCAGCTTAAAACCCAGGACTCCGGGGACTAAACAGGTAGGTCTTGTTGCTGTTGCTGGATGTAGACACAGAGGCATGCCATGCAAAAATGGAGTTTTTCTATTATTTTCTCTTTGCACAGTGCTCACGCAAGACTGCTTCAAATACTAACCCCTGTGCTGGTATTGTGAAATACAAAAAGGAGGAGTTCATAATCATATCATGGGAGAGATTAAAAGGTTGAAGATGAACCTTGAAATGAGTGATATCTGTTCAGTTTAACCAGAAGGGTGATTTGATCACATTCTCTTAGAAAAATCAATACTTGCTATTTGCCCTTTCAGTCTAACAGAAAAAGGGCTATCAGTTTTCAATGACCGGTAGCTGTAGCCAGACAGCTGAAAAAAGGCATCTGCTTTTAAAACTTAAATTTAATTCAGTGGTGGATTAGCTCACTGAATGATTTTAAGATTAAATGTAATACCTTTCCTGAAAGACATGCTCTCCTTTGAACTAGAATGAAATTACGCATGTCCTAATGGCTCCAGCCCCATGTCCATACTTAGCCTTTAAACTTCACAATTCAAGGACCAGTGAATTTAAACACTCTGAGAATGAAATGCCAGGAAAAGGACAGGTTGAACAGCTGGCAAACTCCAAGTCCTGTCTAGCAAAAGAGGCCTTTCCAGGCAGAAACCTAATTTTTCACTTGCATTGTATAATGCTGTCATAATACTGTACCATCCTACCTTTTTTCAGCTCAGGTCTGTAGAAGGAACTTGAGCAGCTTTTGCTGTCTTTATGCATGCCTTCCTCAGCCAACAGGCCTGAAATGAATGTCATGGATTCCCATCTGGTCCCAAGTTCCAGAATTGCAGTTCTCATCCGATCCTAGCCAGGTATGTCAAGGGACTAGGTACTGCTAAATCTGGACTTGTACCACCTAGGACATGATGGCATATATATATGTGGAATGTGTGCTGTAACTGGGATATGGGACCAAACTCTTTTTCTCCTTCCCCATTCAAGAACTCCTGTTTTCTGATTAAAAGTCTCCGAATTACTTTGCACAAAAGTTCTAAACTGCCAAAAAAATGGTCAAATATTAATCTACTAATTTACCCCCATAATCTAAACAATACAACTTACATGCATGGAGAGAGACTGGATGCCTGTTAAACTGTGTTTTAAACCATAGATTTAAATCCAAAATATCTATGATGACCTGATGTATGTTAAACAGTCCAGGATGAGAGATGAGACAGTGTTGAGTCCTAGGTCTATGTAGTTTGTGTTAGCGAAAAAAAAACCCAAACCAAACCCAACCCAACCCAACCCAAAAATAGGATTCCCAGGTCGTATGTCCAGATTGAAATGCAGCATCAGGAATTTTCTGTCTCATAGGCAGAGATG
Source organism: Eurypyga helias (assembly GCF_000690775.1). Taxonomy (NCBI): domain Eukaryota; kingdom Metazoa; phylum Chordata; class Aves; order Eurypygiformes; family Eurypygidae; genus Eurypyga; species Eurypyga helias. The sequence continues at coordinate 16,104 of NW_010238442.1, read as the reverse complement.
AAAGAAATACTTAGGATTCTCCCTTCTTCTGTTCATGCTCTTGGTAAAATTTGAGCCCAGAGGGTAGTGACTATATTCCCCTTTCCACTTGGTCCCCAAAACTGAAAATTAAAGAGGCCAACTCTACAGTCTTAACGGAATTTAGAAAAGCAGGAGGAGGAGAAATAGCTTCACATGAAGACTGCAGATTCTAATGCTTGGCAAGAAACTGGGAATTTCTAACTGCTGGCAGCATCGCAGAGAACTCATTTGCTTTGTTATTAAATTACATGCATTTGGGGCACTAAAATTATCTACAACTATCATTCTTTTCAACAGCTTCGAAAATATAGTTGTTGTGAACACCCATGTATTTTTCTGTGACTATTTCACATTTGGGGATCACAACAATACAGTTAGCATACTGATACTCGTTTATATAATCAAGACACAATATTCCTACCTAGCTCTGATTGCTGGCAGCAGCTCAATTTCTCAAAGGAGGGAAGAGTGAAGTGAATTAGACATACTGTCCAAGACGATAAATTATTCATTATGTTTAAGAGCATCCAATGGGGCAAGTTGCTAAACTGCCTTGTTTAGGCAGAAATGCACAGATGAGGTAACCTGAACTAAGACATTCAGAGGTGTCTGAACATGAATTTAAGTCAGTAACTAAGCACAGAGAGGAAGAACAGCAGAGATTTCCGGTCAAACAGAAATTATTAGTAACAGAACTCACCAGCTACATTTTCAGAAAGATGGGGAACTGTGGCTCAGGTTGCTGCTTCCTTTTTCCCACTGCAGACATCAGGTGTTGCAGAGTGAGGCTCTGCACCATGAGCGCGTATGGATTGCCGCTGTGTTTTGATGAAGTTGACCAGAATGATCTTCAGTTTGTGCAGATACTAGCCTGTCAGCTAGTTAGACTTCCCAGCACACCCAAGCACTGCTCACCTGTTGGAAAAGGTGCTGCTCAGAACACAGCTTGGCAGCTGCCCTGCGGAGCCAGCCCCTACATGGGGGTTTTGGAAGGGACCTGGAAGGTGCCAAAGAAGGTAGATGGTAAAGAACCTAGGGAGTTGCTCTTCAGTGAGGAAAACCATACAGAAGGCTGGGTGTGCAGGGTCAAATATCAAGTATTTTCATATTCACTGAACAATATTAGGCAGCCACATTACCCCTATATGATGGTATTTGTGCTTCTTACGTTATGCCTTACTTTGCATGACCCAAGCCTCGTTACAGCCTGCGCTCCCCAGCCTTGCTGTGCGTCTTGATTCTCCTAGCCCCTTCATTCTCCTAGTCCCTGTGTTTCCAGAGAGAGATGAAACAGAACAGACTTTGGTGGGGTGTTTTTTTTTTACATCCCTCCCTTTTCCCAGAAGATTTCCAGAGCAGGGATGTCATGTGTATGCAGTCATTAGGAATTTCAGGATTATGTGAAGAGATTTGAGTGATACCTTCTCCCACAGAATTTCACCTATCCTCCTTTAAGCAGAGGAGGTCTTTTGATCTACCTGATATTATATAGGTGAGGGAGAAAGGAACTGACAATACTCTTCATCAAAACCAGTATTTTATGCACTTAATTGTACTGGGGTTTTATTAATGGTTTTGTCTTCTTTTTTTTGCATTTTTTGGGGAGTTGGGGTTTTTTTCTTTTTTAAAAGGGCAATAAAATTCCCACCAATAAATGGGCTGGTGGCTTTCTACACAGGTGGTGTTTTCATTAAAATCATGTTTTAATGAGAAAACTGTTCACCTCTCCTTCTTGCATTTCCAAAGTATTGGGCTACCAGCAGCTGTAACTCAAACAGCTCTAATTTGATTCCTGAATGTATCATATGTATTCTTCACTGTATTCTGCATCCCTAAATGAATTACACTTGGTGGACCAAATGTTACAACCAGCTTTCCTGGCTAATGCTGCTGTGAAGTCCTTTCATTAAGCCGCTCGTACAGTCTGAAAAATTGACTTTAATCCCTTTTTCAAATACCTCTGCAAAAATATTTCTACTGTTTGAACTGTCACACCTTTTTGTTTGGTTGTTTCATACCTCTGAATAATTCAAAGAGCCCTTCTATGTAGAATCACTTTTGGAGCTGCCCAGAACAAAACCAAAACCTTGTTCCATTTGCATGGGTTCTCTTAGAAAGAAACGGCCAACATGAACTGCTCACATCTTTTGTCCAACACCCATGGATGCCTTGTGTCACTAAACCAGGTAGAACATCCCATGGTGGTCACTGCACAGTTTTACTTGTGTCCAGGTGACTTCGGTGCAAGCTCTATGTCTCAATTCCACATATGTGTGTCTGTAGCTTTCTGGAGTTATGCTCACACCAAATGCGATGGCACCTGTAAGACGTGAAGAAACTCACCTTGTTGCGTCTGACCTGAGGGTCTGAAGTTTGACTCCCACTTTTCTCCTTGCTTAGGTAATACATTGTGGTCTAGTTGTCCGTCACTCAGGACTCATAAGCTCTCATGCTCAGAGCTAACCCGAGAAGGCTAATGAGGGAGTTCAGCAACATTTCCCTGAAAGTACCTTTGGTGACAGAAGACAGATGTGGTATGATTTGATCAGCCGTACTCCCCGGTCAGATGGGCTTTTCACAGCCTGTTAAACAAGAGCATACGGTTTCACTCATGTCTCATTCAAAACTTCAACAGAAGGCGGCCGAAGTGTTTCTTGGCTGTATCATCCTTTCTGCTGCAGCAACGAGCACCGTAAATGCCAGCCAAATGTGGGGACACAGCCCACAGACAAGTGGAAGCCTGAAGTGAAGTCATCAATATAGGAAAGGCGAGAAACACCTCTGCACTTCTGGGGAACACCCACAGCAATGAAGCCTTCTACTTCGAAAGGGTGGCTGAGAAGCTTAATTTATGGTAGGCATGTGTCATGTTATAGGCAGCAGAACAAGAAGAGCTGCAATTACACCTTCTGTGGATATTACACTGGAAAATTGTTCCATCTCCAGTTACTGACTGGCAGTTTACACACAGTTAGAAGGTATCCGTGGACTTGCTCACTTCTCGCCATGTCTCTTCCACACCTTCTTCCAAGCTTCACCATTAAGTCATCACTTGTATCCCCTGTGCTAGATCCAGAATCCCTCCATCCCTTTTCTAACACTCAATATCTCCCGTTACAGTCTGCAAGAATTCAAGAAATCCCTATTCCTGCTCTGTGCTACCATAGTTCTAAAGATGTTCAGGAAGGCAATACGAGCCACGCTTATACTATTTTTCACATGCAGGATTGATTTTAAACCCTTACCTTCTAAGCCATTTCCCCCAGATCTTTTTGCTCTCTTCTAATCCACGTCCTGTAGAAATGCAGGTGCCTGTGACAGGACATGGAAGAAGCAAAGAAGGAAGACAACAAAAACACAGACTTTTTTCTGCTTCTCCTTTCCAGTAGCATGGATAGAAGCTGCATTCAGCTGAATAGACTTCGATAAAACTGGTAGTTAACATGTAACGTAGCAGGAGTCTTAGAACTTACTTATCCCAAGCAGACACTGGAGCAGGTAAACAGTAGAAGGGGGAGACTGCAGCCTGTGGAGAGCAGGGAGAAATCACTGCATCCTGACCACAGCCTCCCCTACCGTTACCTCACTGAAGGGACTGCGTGTGAGCTGTGGTGGTAACAAGGGAGAGGAGAGCAGTCTGGAGTGAAGCTGAGCCTGGGAAAGGAGGAGGGGTGTTTTTTCCCTAAGCGTTTTAACATTTGCCTTTTTTTTTCTTTCCCAATTCCCAAATCAGTAATTAAATATCTGTGCTAATTGGCAACAAATTGAGTTAAATTCCCCAAGCTGAGGCCGTTTTGCCCATGATGGTGCATGCTAAGTGATTTCCCTGTCTTTATCTTGGCCTAAAAATTTTCTTCCTCCTGCTCTTCCCATTTTCTCCCCCATCTCACTGGAATGGGTGTGTGTGTGTGTGTGTGAACAAGCAGCTGTGTGGGTGCTTGGCTGTTGGCCGGGGCCAACCCACCACTGTCATCTGGGCAAGTGTGACAATCCAAGAATTGCCAGGAGAACTGAGTTTACCAAACTACATTTTCCGATACTTGGAAGCCATCTACTGGATAGGTAAAAAACCCACAAAGCCCTTCATAGCTAAATGCTAAATTTGTCACCTGAAACCCAAAGGCTGATAATTTCCAACATTTGTAAGATGCAGCGTGTCCCAGTCCTGAAATTTACTCTCGTGGGGAAAACATTCAGCTGAACGTGAGAGCTTGGCCTAAAGGACGCAGGGAGATACTAGCTGCTACCTGTGCAGCAGTTGCTGCAAACTTGCACAAGTGCCTCCAAATCAGTCGCCTCTACATTTCAGTCAAGTGTTGATTTATGGCCAAACGCTTCGCTGAACAGGAAGATGTTTTGGTTAAATGCCCTCCCAAGGCATTGACCTTTGAATTATGCAAAATAGGGATATGTTGGAAGATTAAAACATCCAAGACCCTCCTAGTTTTATATTTTCCCCTCCCACCGGCACTGACCAGCAGGCACAACCCCGTGCCACGGGTCCCAGCAATGCTCCAGCCATCCTCCTCACCCACTAGCCCTGGCTGACATGGAGCTGATGCAGAGCTCCGTGGTCCCTGAAGAGAGGTGCACACCAGGCAGGCCCCAGGGAGGTAAGTTTTCTGCATTTATCTCCTATCCCTGCTGGGTACATCACCTCCTGTCCCCGGGGCGCTTGTCTTTCCTTGGAGATTTCCTGACAAGTCTCTGAAAAGCCTCCGCCAGAGTGCCTGCTCCACCCCTGGCTGAGGTCAGGTTTGGACTAACACAGTGAAGGATGCCATGAGCAGGAAGGAACATCAACTACTGAGGCAGCAGCACCCCTCCAGCCCAACTGTCATGCTGGCCTCCTCTCCCCAGCGATTTCAAGGGATCCCCGAAGACCTGAACCCAGCCCTCTCACGAAACCAGGCCCAAATGGAAGTTTCTCTCCCAGGGAGGCCTTCAAGCACCGCGACACTCTCACAAACCAAGAGGGAAGGGCCAGGGCTTCTGTGGCACCAAAATCTCAAGTTTACCTTTTCTTCAGAATCGGGAGCTTTTCAGAACAATGAGGAGTCCAAAAACCCTTAGTTCTGTAATGGCACTAACGCAACAGGGTCATGGGTGGGACGGCTGCAATATTCCTCAGCTACAAAGGGACATGGGAATCCAATGACTGGCAAGAAAAACTACATTGGTCTTTTCTGTGCTTTGAAGAGAAGGGGCGTATCTTTATTTTTCTGGACAACTAATATGAAATCATACCTATTCCTTAAATCTGTGCTTCCAGCAAATGACAAACTGCATTGGAAAACTGCTTCCTAGACATTAAACTCAGTATCCTGAGACTAAGCAGGCAGACTTACGAACAACTACACTGGGTGATTTTTAGTTCACTTCAGTTTAGTAGCCACCATCTAGACAAGAAGCAATTTCAGTATTAGAGTTGAAGAATTGAGATTGCCAGTATTTTTCTTGGGAGTTAAAATGAAATATGGATCGTGGTTCATTTTTAAAGACACAATTTTAAAAAGGATGAAATTCAAAACTGTCTTTTTTTCCTCACATAATGAAAGATACACATTTCTTCAGCTGCTCTGTTACATTTCTAAAACACATTTGCAAGTTTTGGGAAAAATCCAAACTGCTGAGGTTTCAGTATGTTTTTTCTTGCTAAACTAGCAGCAATAAATAATAAACACTTCCCAACTTGAAGCTGCCTACCACCCTGCATTTAAAAAAACAAGGGTCATGACTGTGTGCTTCTGGATCTGTACAGCAAGCTTGTCTGTGCCACTGACTGGAGAACATGCTGCAGCACTTGTCACTTCCATAGTGCCAGTTAGTTCCAGATGTGCTTTTATCAGGATGATTTTCTTGTTTATGTCTCTTTCTTATACACACACACACACACTTATGTATATACATATATTTCTTTATATGTAAAAATATGTATTTTTTCTTTATAGGTACATAAAATGTATGATCAGAGAACCTAATTAAAGCTGAAAACAGCCCCAAACTGTCTCAGTGTTTCTTAAGATCCTGCATAGAGTGCTCTCTGCATTTATTTCTAAGATTTGTGATTATCCTCACCCAAATTCCTCTTTCTCCACATCCCATTTCTGTTCCTGTCGTGATTCGTCTAGCACCTCTGACATCTGATTAATTTCAACGTGTCCTTTCTGTATTCTTGGGACACGATTCATCTCACCTAACTTCAAATACCTAGAGCAGAGAGATTTATGCCGATCGCTGCCAGCACCCACTGCAGCCGGAGAGAACCAGACCCTTGCAGAGACCCACTCCCTGGCGTGGGACTGTGTGCCAATGCCTCCCACTCGCGAGGCAGAGAGCCCAAGGTGACCAGGTCAGATGCAAACAACCATACTGGCAAGATAAATTCCACTGTATGCGTTAGGTCTTTATTAACCCCCTGCTATTAATATGCTTGGGATCACATAAACATACATTTAGGCAACTAAACACTTTCAGCTGTAATGCTTTACATTCGTTTTCATAAATAATATGCAAACCATCAAAAAGCCCACTATAAAAATACATCCTTTTTTTTTGTTATGTCTGCTTGTACCAAAACAAGAATAAAATATAGACAAGTTTATTGATAGCTGTAAATTTTACTGCTGATGCAAAATAGATAGCAATACCCTACTCTCAGGCATTATAACATTTCCATATGCAGAGCAGAACCAAATCTAAAGTTGGCAAATTATTTAATTCAGTGAAAAAAAAGGGTTTTTTAAAAAATAAATAAAGTATTTGATACACAGGTTTTGATGAGATGAAATTATTATAGGTATCAAGCCTTCTTAATTAAAAGCTACAAATTATTGAACAATATTGAACTCAGAAGAACTTTCAGGAAACAAAACTGCTACAATACAGAACTCAGGTGTTTGTGTTTATAAATATATATACATATACATACAAATAAAAGGACTGTAAGGGATAAAATTGCTTTCCTTTAAACAAAGGAACGAAGTGCTCTCCGTGCACTCCAAGCATAACCATTTTGTTACCTCATGCAACCGCTTTAGCTCCTGCAGGCCCTGTTCACATTTTTGTTACTGGCTTCTATTTTCTCCTACAGGAATTAAAAAACAAAAACCTGCCTGTCCCCATATCCCTAGGATAAGGAAAGGAGAGGCTTTGGTTTTTTAATAAATCCCACTTTCTTCAGTGCAACTGTGTGACTATGGGATTGTAAACTTTTCACAAATATTTTGCTAGATAATTTTAATATTTCTTCAAATTAAGGTCCCTTATTTTTGAAATAATCAAAACACAATAGATTCTTTTAGAAAACAGAACTGGGCAAAAGAGTCCACGTAATAAGGTAAATCTCATTTAGTTGCCCCAGACAGACTGCACAGCAAATTAGTATTTTCTGAAAATGCAGTGTTTGTGAACGTATTCTGCGCACGGCTTTCTCAGATGAATGGCAAAGGAAATCTTGGCAGGTAATGCTGAAATCAGCCCTTAAAGGATTTACAAGCTGACAAAAACCATCGGCAGCTACTGGGTCTAACTCTACTGCATGTTACTTGTTACTTAATACTGCCCTTTTTAGCTTTGAGAAAGGTCATGCACTTCCCTCAGTTACGAAGTAGAGCTTCCATTCATCTGGCACAGTATTCTCTCTGTGTGTTGGGGATTTTTCCCCATTTCTTCAGGCACCAGCACTGAGTGCAGACAGCTTAATTTCACGAGTCTGAAGTGCATGCAGGCAGCTGTCTGCTTTGCCCACTCCTGGAAAGAGGTGTTCCAGCAACGGGAGAAGCCAAAGGGGGTTTGGAGCAGCTACGCAGGGGCCCCAGTCTACATCCTCTCATCCCAGGTAGACCCAAGTCAACACAAGTTTAATAGCCTGGAGTATAAACCCTGGGAATTGCTTCCTCTGCGATTCATCCTCTCTAGCTAGAGACAGGCGAGGGAAAGGCAGTCATTGCTCCAGAACTTGCGTTTAACCCATCCAGAGATGTCAGAGTGAGCCCTCAGGAAGGGAAAACCCAGCATCACCTTTGCCTTCTGTGTCATGTAGTCCAATCATTTTGTCTGACAACCCTCAAATATGACAGTTTTTTGCCCCAGACAATATAGCAATATATTTTACAGTTTTTATGACTGACTGATGGTGAATTGAGCTGCAACGGGAAAGCAAAATGTTTACACAATTAACCCATAAATCATTTTGCAATCATTAACAAGCACTCTCGAAATCTTACCACTGCCGATTAGAAACCTAATTCACTCGAACTCATCACTCCCTACATCAGACAAAGGAAAAAAAGTCACTGGTCCTTCACGTTCTGAAAAGGGGAATGTGATAGTAGCGGTCATCTTCGGTCAGGAGAGAAATCTCATTCCACTCCCTTCGGTATTCATCAGGATAGTTTACTTGAAATTCCTCAGTATTAAACTTATGCAGTCTGTAAACTCTTATCTTTACTTCAAGTACGTATCCAAGAAGAAACAGTTCAACCTGAAGATGAAAGAAGTTCATAAGACATTTATTTCTAGACTTCGAAAACTAAACCGAAGATAATCCAAGTTAAGGCAAGTCACCTAGCTTCAAAACAGTAGGCAAGGAATACAAGGGGCCCTTTTACAAGCAGAGTGAGAAAATTAAAAGTTTGAGGGTACTCTCAATGTTTCAACAGCCCTTCCACTGCTCTTTTGCATGTAGAGCATATTCTGGTGAATGCCTGATGCTTCGCAAACATCCCCCTTCCACCTGACACAATACATAACCTGCTCCCAAAACCAGTCTGCACAGCTTAGTGGGGAGCAGGAAGGGACTAGCTACGATTGATGCACCTCCAAAACCGGGAAGTCTGCCCCTTTGTGATCACTTGCTACACGAGGGAAACGGAAAAGCAAGGGGAAAAAATTTCCTTGTACTTCATGTACTTGCAGGTTGAGAACTGGCATCTTCATTGACACTTCTTGCAAAGGATTGCTTAATCTGGAAAAATGCTTTGGAAAAAGCCCACATCCTTGGGCACAGTCAGACAGAGCAGAACTTGTCCATTTCTAATCCAACTGCTCCTGAAGGTGACTGCAACATGTAACAGTTGACTTTAAAAAATAGTTTCACCTGTTGGAAAGTGAAAGTATTTGCAGAGTAGCAGCGCGGAGCTCAGATATCGGTACTTAACTCCTCACTAAATACAAAATTGAAAAAAAGAAGTCTTAACATACAAAGGTGGACAGAGTTCTCATTACCTACTCTTAACAGACATTAGATCTAATGGGAACGAAAGGGAGGGGAAAAACCAGAGTGATGACAGAGGGTTTGGCACGGTGGAACATATAGGAAAAGCAAATCAACAGGTCAAATCTGCATCATCTAAAATTACTTTACATATCAAAGCTATCCTGGTTCTAAACTTTGTCTCACTGACAGCTTGCGGCATTTATTTCTGGCCCACCAAGAAAACTGTCCACCATGTTTTACTCTAGTACAGGTTTTTTTCCCTGGAAGATAAATGATTATCCTCAATCCACTTCCCTACATTCCAAAGAAAAAACGAAATGGGACAGCTATCACAGATGACGTATGAAAGCCAGGCTGGATGAGGCTTTGAGCAACCTGGTCTAGTGCAAGGTGTCCCTGCCCATGGCAGCAGGGTTGGAAGTAGATGGTCTTTAAGGTCCCTTCCAACCCAAACCAGTCTATGGTTCTATGATTGTTGTGGTTTAACCCAGATTTACCTGAACACGTCACAGATGGAGTAAGTGTTGTGATTTATTTTTCATTTATATCATTACCTGGTCTAGGCAAATAGAGTCACCTATGGAGTTCAGGTGATTCATCATGAAACTCAAAGGGTCAGACGAAGAATCACGAGCAAGGAGAAGGCTAAAAAGGTTGTGTACGGGTCCTTCCCTGTTCTTTATCTGCTCATAGGCTTCGACAACTTCGTAGAGCATGATGAATTTTATGGCCTCGTATAGTCTGTGCTCCTTGTTCTCATCAGAAAAGAGTGTATTACACAGGTTTCCTCTTTCTTCATGATCTTTAGTAGCACTTATTTCAGTCCACTGCAAAGCACATAGAATATTAATCAAATTATTAAAAAATCCTGTTGAATATGAAAGATTCCAAAACAGGAATAATTGCCACTCTGTCCTATACCATTATTGTGTCCAAACGGTGGTGCAAATACGCATGTGGCTCTTTCGGATCCGCAGTGAAATACGAAGCCTCCCACATTTCAGCTTCCATTTATCCCCCTGAACCTATTTGCTACAGACAGCTCCAAGCACCTGGATGCTAATGCTAGTCTGTGAGAAAGCAAATGTAATTCCCCTATACAAAAGCCACCCACCACCACCGTAGAAAATCCAGGCATCGCTGTCAGTAAAGAGTCTGAAAGGAGCATAACCACCGAAAGGACCTCAGAAAGCTACAGGAAGTCTGTGTGGGTGCATCACACATACACACTAAGCCGTAAGCGAAGGTTAGATTAAGTGATGACTCCTCACCTGTTTTTAACTTACAGCTTCCAAAATTCGGTCATTTTCCTCTACTAAATTCCCTTGACATTATTAAATATTAAATTTTTAATTATATTAAATTTCCTCTATTAATTCCCTTGAGATTGAAGTTGTCCTAGCCTGAATTCTTCAGGTGCTGAGCCCAGTTCAGAAGTGTGTCAACTAAAAGGAACCTCTACAGACGGGACAAGCCAGAACGGTATCGTGAACTGTGCGTATCTGCGTACTGCTCGCGTGCTCCGCCCCACGAGGTCAGGGTAAGTTGGTTGCACAAGACAAAGATGCGTGTGGGACATGAAGAGAGCAGGAAATTGCTCATTCTGCTCACATCTGATAGCGAGAGCTCCTGTGCTCTCTCTTGCTCTAGAGGGGCCAAAACCCAGTGCGCCCACCCAGAAAATGGGCCGTCCAGGACTCGGTGCTGGGCTGGGTACCAAAACAGAAAGCTTAAAGCACCCAGTCCCAAACACAGTGGCTAAAAAGAGTCACCTGGAAATGAGAGTTTTTTTGGGACCAGCGTAAGAGATGATGGTCAATGACTGGGATTCAAATGAATCTCAGTTAGTTCTGTGCTTGTATCGTGTATTTGTTGGAGCGTCCATAAACTGTGAACTGCAACTAAAAAAATAAATTTAACTTACCCATGAACACTAAATCAAGAAACAGATCCCCCACCACCACCTCCTCGTGCATTCCTGAAGACCTTCCTTACAGGTTAAAGATGAGTACAAGTGGATGAACCACTCACTAATGTCTCTTTGCTAGAGGACTTCTGCTACCTAAGCAAAAAGCCCGTTCTAAGTGCAAAGCACCTTTTAACCAAGACACCCCAGGCACAACACCATCTGCAGGCAGCAGCCTACAAGATGACTGCAGAGCTGGGAAAGGCAGGGGAGAATGCTGTTGGTGAAAACAGGTCAAAATCCATCTAACTAGCCAGCATGTGCATCATTATAAAAATCAAACCAAGCTGGGAGCTAGTCCTCTTGCCCAATAACAGCATAATGCATCACACAGCAATTTGTTAATTGTATGGATTTGTTCACTGTGCTGACTTGAAACTTTTTTCCTGCAGAAATGTTGGTTTAAATGCTTCATGCTAAGGGACTAACACCAGCTTAAAAGAACTACAAGTTAAAAGTTGAGCAACCCAACACTGGCAAATGCAAAGAGGGACCAGAACAAAACGGTAACTGAACCCACCAGGTTTCGGTAACGGTAAACAAGACCCACCACGTACATCTCAAGATGACAGGCAGTTGTCACTGTGGCACAGCAAGGGTGCAGGCCAGGGACAAGTCCAGATCTCTTAATTCCCTCTTTTTGTTATTAATGCTTTGTTTCTAGAGCTAAATAGGTATATTTGTGGTTTGTTGTTTTTCTTTAACTGACAATTACTATCACTGATAACAGCATTTAAAACTATGGAGTTGTGGCTCACACACACGGGGTCACGTAAAAGGAGCTCGCCTAAACGTGTACCCGTGAAGTAAGCTGTTGTGGCTGTGGTAAGACAACCCAGAACCATGGTGTATTGCAGAACTAAAAATGAGAGTTTAAGGTCTGATACACTGGAGAACAGATGCCATCAGAGAAGCGTTTCAACCTAATGGGCCAAAATCCTGGAGTCCAGCAAATACCAGTATCCACTTGACGGCTGTGACCCAGGAGAGCACACAGAGCAACTGCCGGGTGGGAAGAAGATGGGGTGGAGGGGGTGGTGGTGTGCTAGGGACAGCTTGTGGCCAAGCAAATACCAACAGTCCAGAGCTCACGCAACTGCAGACACGCAGAAACCCCGGAGGAGTTCAAGGAAGGTGCAAGGTCCTGTTCAGGCTGATTTTGCATCCCTATTTCAGAAGGCTTTGGGGCTACTAAAACTTCCCAAGCTTTAAATATGTAAATAAGAATTATACTTCTGGTTGGGAATGCAGACAGTGTGGCTAGGGTAAGCAGAGGGGGCAGCGAGGCTGACAGGTCTTTGTAATCAAGTGCTTCAGCTTACAGAGAGAAATGATAGAAAAACTGGATAAATAACACCTTTCATGGAGACAGACTATTTTCTCAATAGTTTGAGAAAAAAAACACACTGCTTGTTTGTTCCCTCCCGTGTGGAGAGGGAATCCAGGAGGATCTCGTACAGCTTGTTATTTTTAATGGAAAGGATGAGATACTGCAGGAGCCACTTGATGGCAAGGGCAAGTAACCACACATTAACAGCTGTGGGGAGGATGGCCCCCCCTAACATGCAGGGGGACCCCAAGGACTTAGCCATGGATCCCCAAAAACTGGGTGTCCCTACAGGGGAGGTGATGGCCTTCCCAGCAGCTCAGCTCCCTGACCCTGGGAGGGAGGCTGACTGCCATGGACATATGCAAGCAGAAGCAGTTCCCTAATCCTGTCGCAAACCCAATTTCTCAGTGCTTTTATTCCTCCCAACCATGTCCTAAATACTCACGTTTGTCTTTAATGTCTCCATACATTTGCGCAATTTACCAAAGGCGTTGGGACCTGTGTATCTTTCCGGCCCAAAACTGTATTGCTGAATCCAGTTGCAACCTTGAGAATACAACAGCTTTTCAGGGAGCTGGGGTGGGGAAAAGAAAAAAAAAAATGTTCATTATAACCGTAACAAGAAGTAGTATATAAAGTCATATAAACTTGTCTACACACATTTTAATTTACGATGTGGTTCCATGCTCTGGTTGTACAGTTCAAACAACAACAAAACATGGGCCTCAGAACAAGTCAAATGTTAAGAAGCAGGCTCCACCTGACTGCCAAGTCCTTAAGGAACTTTTAAAAACAGGGCCAGCCAAAGAAGAAAATATGCTCTCAGCAAACATATAACCCATGCTCTGGAAAAAGTGGACACATCCGAATTCAGTGAGGTATTTAGGACTATGGACACCTTCCAGTTTGCACACACCACCCCACAGGCAGCAGCTATACCTCCCCACCGCCTCGATGCTGTCTGCTACCACAGCTCCTGGAGTCCAGGGCAGGATTGCTGCTGCTCCAGCAACGCACTCAGCAGCTCCCAAGTGAGCCACTGGACTTTGCACGGATGTGGACGAGGAGGGTTCAAACATCCTTTTGTGTTAAGGGAGTGACATCTAGCAGGGCGGCAGCAACATTTATCCCTCCACTTTTTAACATTTAGACTCATCTTCACATGGTAAGTTTAGATCAGGGACACTTTTTCAATTAAGTTCAAAGAGTTTGAAAAACATCTCTTTAAATTCTGGTAATGATTCCCCTCTATGTCCACAGCAGACACGTCAGTTTTCACATTGGACAAAGCTTCCTTCTGCAGTGCAACGTCACCTGAAACATGCTCACTTAGGGAATGAATTTTACCTTCAATATATCTCTCTCCTTCATCCATAATGGAAAAGGAATGCCTTGGCTGAATATTTGAAAAAGCACCGCTCTTAGTACACAATAGTTGTCCCTCCTGACTCGTCGCAGGTATTTGATATGACAGTTCCAAAACAATTCTTCATATGCCTAGAAAAAGGCCAAGAAAAATTCAGCAATAAAAATCTTAGATCTTGGACAAAACCCATGTTGATTGGAGTCCAGTTCCAAACTACTCATAAGAAGGAGCTAGGGGAATGACAGAGTATATTTTTAAGTCTTATATACACAAAAATGTTCCAACACCATGTTTTTTGTAAACACCTTAAACTGGCACTGCCCCTTAAGAGCGATGCTGCGACTTGCTCCAGTCTGTGCACCGTTGCTAGCATAAACGTTCACACGGTCATCCAAATCGGGGCAGGTCAGCAAAGACGCCTCTGCCATACTCAGCTCTGACCTCCACCCCTTCACAACTTTTGCTGACACATGGGATGGAGCAGCAAAAGGGCAGGAACCGGCGTCTGGAGAAAACCCCTTTCGGCACAAACCCCTCCTTGCGCTGACCTGAACCCATCGTGCAACGGTGGCCTGAGGCTGAGCGGATCTGGCAGCTCTGCGCTGAAGTGGACGGCCCTTTCCAGCAACACACTCCCCGTATTTCCTCTGCAGTACTACTGGCTGTCACCTGAGCCCCTGTGAGACAACTCGGAGCAATAAACTGGCAGAGAATTAGAAAGAGGACTCTGCAGTCCCACGGGCTGCTGCATCAGCCTTACAGTTGCTTCCTGAAGAGGGGCAGGAAGATGGTCTCTGTTCCCGCTCCTCTTTGATTTCACCCCATCCCAACACCACTTCTCTGCTGCACAGTCTCCTGACTTGTACTTTGCACTGGCTGTGATTTACAGTAAACCTACTGAATTCATCCTGCCAAGGAGGCTTCCTGCTGCTTCGGCAAGCTCAGGTGGCTCAGAGGTTCCTTCGGGATGACCTGCTCTAGCTGCTCACCACCTTGGTGAGCCACATCCAACAGAAGACGTAAGAGCCAGCACAGAAGAGGGAGATGGACTGCTCAGTTAGAATGAGGTGAGAAAAAGGGAAGGACAGAAAAACAACAGGACTGCCCCTTTTGGGGACAGCAGGCAGGTCAGGCTGGTTCATGATCCCTGGAAGTGTTCAAGGCCAGGCTGGATGAGGCTTTGAGCAACCTGGTCTAGTGGAAGGTGTCCCTGCCCATGGCAGGGGGGTTGGAACTAGATGGTCTTTAAGGTCCCTTCCAACACAAACCATTCTGTGATTCTCATGAGATTCTCATCTCATGAGACCTCATCCTAAAATGCGCTCCTTACTGTGGTAACTTCTACCTGACATAACCAGCTGCTCTGCATGAAGGATTCTCCTTTTCAGCTCTGATCACCTAGAAGGCTCATGGATTTTCCGAAAGGCTTGTTGCCCAGTGTTTGCAAATTTATTAAAAGTTTTGCTCTTCTGTTACTTGTTCCTCCAAAACACTTTCGGCCTTGTTCTGGGCACTTTTGGCACTGCTGCGTTCCTGCATTTAACATGGCAAAGTTGGATCCTTCCTCTGTTCATCATTTTTACACAACTCCAGCTTTTTGAAAAATACATTATTTTTTCCTCATAACTCCCTTATGCTGCTGGTTAGCCTTATCAGCTTCCTTTTACCCTTTCTTAAGTCCTTCTTTGCATGCATTTTCTCTGTGATTCCAATACCATGACCTAAAGCTACACATATGCCAAATACACCGACTATAAATACTCAAGTCTCTTAGCTGTCTTTTAGCTTCTTTTTAACACGCTTCCTTGTTTTTATGTCATTTTCCTTTCTGAAGGTGGATGCAATTATAGTAATTATTTTTACTTTGTTTTCTTGGAAGAATGTTGACTACAAGTACGTGACGTCTCCTGTTCCAGAGAACAACAGCAGTAATTAGAAAGCAACATTTTGAGAAAGATCCTGTGCACTACTCAGGACCAAGGGAAAGGTTGCCTCCTTTTCTAAAGGCTCCCTGAAAAGCTGATCCATGAAAGAGTCATTGGCACCCCATTGAAGTTCAACCCCACAGCTTTTGCCAGTCCAGATTCCCAGTTGGGATCTCTCAATACTGCTGCATCTCCTGTCCTCTCTGCCTTTAGGATCTCTCTCAGCATATCATGGACAGTGTTCCCACCATCAGTGGATAATCACAGAATCACAGA
>NW_010238441.1:0-290 GCF_000690775.1 Eurypyga helias | reverse complement strand
CTGTCCCCCCCCCTGGCAGTGTCCCTGTTCCTGGGGTGGTGGCACTGTCCCTGTCCCCGGGGGAGGTGGCAGTGTCCCCACCCCTGGGGGTGTCCCCAGTGGGAGGGTGACATGTCCCTGCGTGTCCCCCCCCAGAGCTGCGTCTCGCCGTGCACCGGGGGGTCCCCCCCGGCCCCGTGCGCCTGGGGGTGTACCCCTGGCAGTGTCCCTGTTCCTGGGGTGGTGGCACTGTCCCTGTCCCCGGGGGTGGAGGTGGGGTTGTCCTCATCTGGGAGGGGTGGCAGTGTCCC
>NW_010238440.1:0-981 GCF_000690775.1 Eurypyga helias | reverse complement strand
TTGGGGGCCCGCCCTCCGGCGGGTGGGCAGGCGGGAGCAGTCCCGATGGTCTGGGCGGCTCTGCTCTCCCCGCGCTCCTTACCGTGTCCCTTGGCGGCAGAGGGCGAGGCTCCCGTGGGGAGCATCTCATGTCGCCCTGCCTGCTGTCAGCAGTGCTCGAGGGCGGCTTTTAGGATCTCCCTTTAGCCAGTATTCCCATGACTTCCATACGTTCAATAGATTTTTAATTGGGAGGGAGGGAGTGGGGGCGGAAAGAACTGTACACAGTTCCCTTTCTTCTCCCATCGCTAGTGTCTCGAGTGCTTTCCCAGTAGGCAAAGCTGGATACCAACTTGTTCTTATTTTCCCTTGTAGCCCAAAGCAGCAGCCTTGTATGGGAATTGGTGAAATAACTTCTGACTTGCTGGTGCCGTTAGGATTTGTCTCAGAAATGTAACAACAGACGGGAATAGCAGAGCTTTCCTGGCGACAGGTCGATTGTGTGCGCTGGCCTTTCATCAGCGATTTGCGTAAGCCCGCTGCTCTTCAGACAGGGAATTCGGCCTCCTTGTCTCTTGCATGCCCTCTGTGATTTTTCAGTCAATCCCGTAAGTTTCTGGGACAAACAATGTGATTTTCCATTGAGAACAATCTATTTTGAAGAAAGTATGGTGAACAACAGCTAAAAATTAATTTTGCGCTGTTGGGATGTGACTTTGCCGACTCAGTGACAACAGAAGTGCAGGAACCTGGGTAAATGAGTTTTCCCAGTACTTCAGAGTATGTTTTAGGTACATGCAACATCTGCTCTCTTCTTTCTGCTTTGCTCCCTTTTTTTTTTGGTTCCTATCTCTTTACATTTCCTTTTTGTTGTTTTAGGTTAAATTGAATATTTGCACAACACAGCTTCATGTAGAAGAACCAGCACATTGTCCTACACTTAGGAAAATATGAGAATAAGCAGGGAGTGTTGTTCTCTCTGAACTAAAAAAAAAAAAAAAA
>NW_010238439.1:0-282 GCF_000690775.1 Eurypyga helias | reverse complement strand
TCACTGTGCCCGGGCTTTTGGGGACAGGGGTGTCACCGTGCCCAGACACTTGGGGACAGGGGTGTCACCATGCAGGGACTTGGGGGACAGGGGTGTCACCACACAGGGACATCAGGACAAGGACCCCTGCTGTCCCCACGGTCCCCAAGTGCACCCCGGGGGGTGGAGAGGGACAAGACCCCCCCCCAGGGTGTCCCCAGCGTGTCCCCTGTACCCCGGCCTGGGTCACCGGATGCCTGACGTCACACCCTGAGTGGGGGGATGGAAGTAAACGCCCCCCCC
>NW_010238438.1:15568-19527 GCF_000690775.1 Eurypyga helias | reverse complement strand
TTTTACAGTCACAGTATTTATCCAGGTCAGTAGTTGGTGCTACTGTAGTAGTTCTCTGTAGAACTGCAGAGGTGGGTAAGCGCTTTCCTAGTCTAATGGCCTGAGATGGAGAGATGTACGTGGCCCTTCCTTTTCCAGCTACATTACCTCTCCGTGCAGTGCTTCATTGCTTCTGAAGTCAAAGCCCAGCTAGGCAAAACAACGTCTTCACTGTGGAAAATGAAGTATCGCCCACCAGATGCACATCTATAACATGTTTATACTTCTGTAATCAGAACTTCTGCCAGAAGCGCTGAGATGGTGTTTGTCTTGAAATATGCACTTAGGTTTGCCTACTGAATCACACAGCACTAGAAATCCTGGTACAGTATACGGTTTTTAGTAGGACAGAAACACTGTGATATATTGTTCCTACATTGCCTATTTGAATTTTTAAAGTGTGGTCAATAATTATTCAACTTCCTTGCTTTATGTGTGGCAGGCTGAATTATACCTGCAGTGGGTAACAGCTACAGTTCAAGCTTACAAATAATCCATGTTCCACGGAGTGCAAGAGCAACCTTCGTTTTCTGCAAGACAAAGTGGGACACAGCAACTATTGACAGTGAATTACGGTTTCCAATGAATCTGCAGTTTGAGTAAGTGGTAGGCAGCTTTTGCACAGCAAGTTTTAAGCACAGAATGGGGGGCTTGGCACTGAGCTGAGTAGGGCAGTGGGTAAAGAGCTTAGGTGAACAAAAGCATCTTGCTTTTGGATGCAGTGTTTCTACCCAAGCCCTCGTTCCTCCACCTCGCTCAAATGAACCTGACCAGAATTTAAAACCTATCTTATGTCTCCCGGAGAGCCAAATCTGGTAGATATCTTCTCAGCTTATTTAATGTGCAGGTAGCCTCAGGCTCCCATCGAATTCAGTTATTGCACCTTTCTTTCCAAATGCAGCAGCAGTACTTCTCTCCCCTGGTTCTTTGATAAACCAGATGGAAGGTTAAATCATTCATTCAGGAATCAAGAAAGCAAGATTACCACCTCAGTCAGATGGGAGAAAAACGTACATGTCCCGACAATATCTCCTTCTGCCTACTGTCAGTGGGGGTCACCTCACCTCCGTGGCTGAACCTGTGCTGTTAACCAACACGGAGTTCAAGACTCACAAGGAGAGTGAGGACGGGAAGAAGCAGCCTAGCTCCATAGCCAGGTATTTAGAGCACAAGACGCAGCTTTCAGCCACTCCAATGGCCATTTTGCTTTAAATTTTCTTCAGCCATAACATAGACACATATCAAGAGTTAGGATATTTTTCCTCCCATGGGAAGCACCCTAGACATTAGCTTTATTGTGTAGAGGCAGACCTTCAAGTATAGAGGCTTCTCCTGAGTGACAGAAATAGATATGCTTCAGGAAGAAAACAGGTTAGAAAGAGGAAAGCGAGTCCTACTTCACTGGTTTCTTCTTGAGGGTGGCTTTGGGCTGTAGATCTCAAATGGTAATGGTTTCCAGCTTACTACCTCAACATCTGCAGAAGAGACAGGGTGAAAACACGTGTTGTTGTTGGTTAGCTACTGGCTACCTTTACTGAATTTCCTTTGCCCCTGGGAGGTGTTTATGGCAAGCACCTTGCTTTATGAGGCAGGGTATGGGAAAGCAGCACATCTAAATCAGCAGAGCACAGGTTAGTGCAATCGGTGCAACGCGTTGCACTTCAGTGCACGCTATTTCAGATGTGTAGTTTGCATTCACTACCAGACTGGCCAGTAGCTTTTCATCATCCTCTTTTGAAACTAGTGCAGTGTAATAGCGGGTTGGGTAAGACAAAGATGCAGGGCACCGTAACACCTACCTTTCAAATCTCAACATCTTTGGCACTAGGCCAGGGTAAATATGTGATCCTTATTCTTTGACTGTAGTATTCAAACACTGAATTAATGTTTGCTAACTGCATTAGATTGACTGTATCCAAAAAAGTACATAGACACTATCCACAGGACATACAGCGTAAGAGCAAGCTGATGGACGAATGTTATTTCACTCTAATCCCTAAAGTGTCATTTCCTTTTAGGTCTCCATTTCACTTCTGGAATTACAAACAAAAGCGCTGTTTCTGATGGATAGCTTTGGCTGCAAGGAACTAAACTGAGATCACTATTTTATTTAACCTAGACATTAAAATCCATCTCTGTCATGTTTTCTGTATACTCAAAATAGAACACGTGTCCCCCTCTTGCACACTCAGAAGTTATCTCAGCACCGCCTGTCTGGTCTGTCTGATGTCTCTCATCAAAAGGTTGGCCTGAAAGCTTGCTGGATCACTTTATATTTATACAGCATCTGGAGGAAACAGGCTAAAGCCTGGCACCTTGCCAGCATGGCTCTGTACATACATACACACAGAAACACACACAAAGGCACACACTGCTGGTGCCTCTGGTTTAGCTACCAGCATCCCTCTCCTGTAAAGGCACCTTGAGATCAGGCCACAAACAAATCCAGTCTGTCCTTACGGCAGGGAACTTCGGGAGCGATGCAGGCAAGCACAGGTGGGACCATTGATGGTGCTTGCAAGTACATTACTGCTCTGGTGCACCCTAAGCGATAGGGAGGGTCTAAATTTTCTCTGTGGCCTTCTCTGAAAGGCACCGCAACAGGATTTACAGCCATTTGGAAGCAGAAGGAGATTAGATTGATGTAGAGCCTCAGCCTTGCATTGAAAATGCAGTTGATACGGCATGTTTGTATATCATGTTTAACACAAAACGGGTAAGACCTTTTGTGGAACATTATGTGTGATTGATAATTGATCACTGTTACCCAGTATCAGTAGTTTTCTGGTAACAGTTAAATAACTGTGGGCTAGGAAAGAATTGGTGCTGGAATCTTGAACAAGGAAATTCTGTGTTTTTCTGGACTAAGGAAACCTATGCATATTTTATATTCCATTCCTAGGTTTGTCGCCAAGAGGAAGAAAATACATGTTGGTTGCCTTATTCAGGTCACAAGCAGCATCTTACTTTTCAGCAAGTTCCTTCTGCAGACAAGGTTTTATTGAATTATTTACACTTAAATCTCAGGTATAACATGAACTTAATTTGTATGCGTCAATAGCCACAACCAAAATACCAGTTGTGCACGTCTTTCATATACAAATGAAATTGATACAACTCAAACAGGTTGGACTGACTGTAGTCATTATCTACACAGGTGAGGAACCCCTAAACCAGTCTTGAGTAAGTTACCTGTTATAGAGCAGTGATACCTAAAGCTTTGTGTTAAAAATATCTGGGGATCAAAAAAGAATGGCTAACGTCAGAGGCAATTCTTCCTGATAAGCTCTACTTCCTACCACTTCTCAGGTGCTGCCATTTTCAGTCTCAGGCTGTGATTAACAAAATGATGAATTACCAAATGCACAACAGGCTCTATTCCCTCTTTCCCCATCACTGCTCCATGCACACAAACAAACCAGTGGTACCCAACATCTTTGTGAAGTCGGTTCCAACTCCTCATTTTGAATTGTTTTTTCTAGGAAGCAATTAAATGTAAGCAGCAAAATTAACCATATCCTGTTCATTTGCTCTGCCAATGTTTCTTGTGAAGGTGACAGAAAAAGACATGTGCAACTTTATGACAGAGAGATGCCTGATTTTTAATAATTTATAATAATTAAATAATATGTATTCTATTTTTACTAAGCTGTTTGCCATGTGCATTGGAATTACTTCAGCTGCTGATTCGTCAGGAAATGAAGACTGGGAAGCAGCAATTGCAGAAGTATAAGGCTATCAGCAAATATTCAGGACCGTTGACTTTGGTGTAACACATGTTGATTCTGCTAAACCACCCAGACTGGTTTAACCCAGCTTCAGAAACCACAGCAGAACAGAATTTCAGCACCTTTAATAGATGGTTCCAAAAGGTCAACTGAGCAGACATATAAGACAGATAAAACACAAGACAGAGTTTA
>NW_010238438.1:0-15549 GCF_000690775.1 Eurypyga helias | reverse complement strand
TGACAATAAAAGGAAAAGTTATTACATTAACTCAACAAGCCTGTTTTCCGCTGGCTTGTTTTCTCGTTAAAATTAAGTCCTGTTTTGAACAAAGTTGTTTGTGGGTCCCTTGTGAGTGGCTACAGGACCTAATAAGGAAGAACTGCACATACCTGGAGGAGCTAGATCTGCTGGAGCGATTGTGGTTGATCCCCAGTGTTCTGTAACCTGGGGCGATCCAGAAGATTAGAGGAGATTGCAGAAGAAGGTCAAGGTGCAGACTGCATTATGCTGCGATGAAGGGCACCCATTTTCAGTTCGCATTCAGAGGAATGCCTTTGCAAGCATGAAATCTTAAAACCTGCAGCTTACAAAAGAGGGAACTCTACTGAATGCCTCTGATTTCTGATTTTCCTTTTTTTTTTTTAACAGAGTTTCATGCATACAATTACTTTAATAGTAGCAGCTGGAGTCAGGAAATTCTGACCTGTGTCATACAATTATTAACATTTTATAATCCTGATATTTTGAACAGAATAAGCTTTCATCATAAAAAAATATTTAATTCCTTTGCAAGTTAAATGAGAAAAATGAAACCTTGTGTAGAACTCTCAGACGAATATTCTTTGAGACAAATTCTGTCTTCCAGCTCCCTGGCTAAGACTACAAAATCTGTCTGTAGTGTAATAAATAGTTTTGTTTGTTTTTCTGTCAGAAAGTCCTCCACGTTTTGAGGTATAATAAACAGACCGACCAATTATTAACAGTTTTGTCTTGTCAGTCTCTTTCTCCTAGTATCTTTCATAATATTTGTTTTTGAGAGACACATCTAATGTTAATTTTGGCCAAATTAGTGATTAACTTCACACTCTCTAGCTCTGTGATTTCTTGCTAAGTGGGACAATTTTTTGGCTGCTTATTCAAAAAGAATGAAAACACTTTATATTCACATTTCCTTTAATTTCCATGTATCACCATCCAGTATGTTATGAGTGCTCTGAGACAGCTCTCTTAACATTTAAAGAATACTAGCTATTCAATGTCTTCTCTCCAGCTTGCTTAGCAATATAACCTTTCCATTTCTTTTCTTTAAGTGCAGTCCTAGGAAAAGGCTATTAATTTACAAGGGAAGCCTCAGTTACAGCTGGCATTCAATCCCACATTTCTTGTGGACATCTTAATGTATTTGAAACAGTTACAGTATAATGATAGCAAAGCATTTGTTTTTACTAGTTGCTGATTTTTACCCAAAAGCTTTTGTGAGAAACCTAGTAGCACAGGGCCTCATTTTTCTTTGGCATACTGTAATGGATAATGTTCTAATGCATTTCTTCCCACAGCTTTTCCCCGCTGTATTGCATTTTGCCTTTGTTGTATAGGCACAGCTGAGGCTGAGTTACTATTGGCTTAGCTTCAGCTTGCTTTGAGATTATTCTCACGTGGCTTGGTTTAATTATTTTCTGATTTTCATTTTATGTCTTTGAACCAGCAGCTCAATTTATCTAATTTTCCCTAGGTTTTTTTTGGCTGAAAATCAGATAAAATAGCTCAAGATTATCAAAAATGTATATGGAATTATATTGTTATATTACTAAAAAAACCCCAGCCCTTCAGCCAATTAAAAAAAAAACCCAAACCAAAACACCCTAAACAGCCAACCAAACAAAAAAAATCCCTAACTGGTTATTGTTCTTTCGCATATTCTATTTATGTTTGAAATTTACCATTTTGTCATTGTTTTGTGTTTTGATATTGGGGTTTTGTTGGTTGTTTGGGTTTTTTTAACATGGAATTTAGAGCTTTCCTGCTGTATATTGACATTTTCGCATGTATCTCGCCTGGTGCAGTATCACATTACTTTGTTTCCTAAATCTGCAAGTATGGCCCTAGGTAGCTTTCCTGTTAAGCCATATTTTTAATATCTTCCTGAATTTCACTTTTTTTGGTCCTTCTTGAAGTGTATCAGATTATTTAAAATTTAAAATACAGACAATTAGGTGATAACGTGTTCCAGTATATTCTACCTGGCTATGAATCCTGTTGCCTATTTCTGATTCCAGTAGTGCTTTCTCGCAGTGGATAAGACTGTGCCTTTTGTTTCCCTTCTTCTTTTCCATTTAGGTTAACATTTTTGAGGGGAGATTGTGTACTTGTATAATGTGGCTCAGATATTGGGTGACCTCTAAGAACACTAACAGAAATTATTCAAAATAATTTAGCAGCTAGATTAAGACACATTCTAGCAGTTTGTGACCATAAATTATCTCATACAAACCATGTTATTTTGTCTTTCCTCAGAGGAAAAGCAAGGCAAATGAAAGCAAGGAAGCCATCCCACCTTCTCAGGCTATATTAAAAGGGGCAGGAGAGTAATGCTGACTATTAAGAATGAGTAAAATAAGAAGTTACACAGACTTAGCCATTTCTAGAAACAAGCTGTTACAATTTTTGCTTGTCCCTGATTTTCAAATCATTCAACCAAGTTTTAGAACAAAAGCTTTTGGCAGTAGCATAGGGAAGTTTGCCTATTAATAGACTGCTAAGCAATAGGGGGAAAAAAAAAATTCTCCCCAAAAGCTAACCAAACACTGTAACTTGTCAGAAACCAGATGAAATAGTCAGAGGGTCTGGTCCCCAATGTGGAGGATCTCTGTCCCTGCTTTACAGCCTTAGTGATGACATCCCCTTGAGCCAGTGAACAGCAAGAAAATTTCAAAGGAGGCCACTTGTCCACCAGAACATAAAAGTCACGATGCAAACCGTGGAACCTAAGCACATACCTGAACTGAATTCAAAGGACACTCCGTCAAACAAAACAAATAGATATACTTTAAAATGGCATCTCATGTAGGGCCACAAACAAAGCCCTAACTTGTGATAGCAGCAGGTAGGAAAATAGAAGTAACAGCAGGGAGCCTGGAGAACCTTCTGGAGGTACCATGAAAAATCACCTGTCTGTGAAAATTACAGTGAACCAGCATGCTTCTGGATTTCAGCAAGATTTTTATGCAGATGGAGATTTACTTTTTCTGCACCTGCTGTCAGTACACATTAGACCATAAACATCAGCAAACATTGATTAAGCATATTGCCCAAATGAAACATTAGGCAAAGAAGGAAGGAAGCATCTCAGAAACTCTAAATCATCAAAGACAAATTACTCCTCCTGCAGCAATTTAAGGCGGAGTAGAGTCATTGCTGCTTATCAAACTCAACTGTGTTGAAAGTTTTGTAGAAATTCTTTTTTTTCTTTTAGTAAATTTAACCCAACTTTTTTGTGTAACAACTCTGAGAGGTCAGTAGTCATCAACCCCAACAAAACTATGGAAATCAGATTGCTGGTCAGCTGCATGAAGGGGTAGTTCTCATTCTGGAGAAAATGCGCAAAAGAAGTGCTTCCCTGGTAGCAGGGACTGGAACCATGGCAGATGAAAGACCAGCAGGAGGCTCCTTTGACCCTGGAATCAACAGCTCAAACACAACTCCTCCACTTCTTACCCTATTATTTGCTGCCCGGAAGTGTTTTGGGACAATACAGGCATCAGGAATTCAACTGTCCCCAGCACTCTTGTCTCCTTATTGAGCATAAGCAGCCAGAATCTGGTCAGTAGTATTTAAAGCAGTGTGGCAGAGAGAAAGACATGAAAGCTACAGATAAGCAGGCATATAGTCTCTTTCTCCTCGTGGAACTCAAAACTTGACATTTAGTATTCAGTGACCATTTTCTCTCCAGTATCATAAATGGTTCATGAACAATTGCAAGATGCATGGGCCGTTTTTGGCATGATTTAATCCGTGTTCCAGCTGTTATTTTCAACAGTGTGAAGCACTATAGGTAAAGGTTACCTATCAAAAGGCTTGTTTCTGCATGTTAACATACTGTAGGAGGGTTTTATTGTGAAGATAAGCTTAGTTACAGATGAGCTTCAATAAATAATAAAAATGTTAACATGTTGCTCCAATAAATTAAAAAAGCGTCATATGGGGCTTGATTGCTGAATGCCTGTGTGACTCCAGAGAATCCTGAAGTTAATGGTATTTAGAGGGACCAGACCAGTTCTGTTTCCTGGGGAGGGAGATCCTGATTGGTGGGCCCATGCAGTGGTGCCCACCTTAGCTGTATGTCACAACCAGGCACTCCGCTCGAATACAGACTCTCTCCTGTGCTCGGGCAGGTGCTCTGACGATCATACTGCAACCTGCTAACTATTCACAATCACTGTGAGGCTTAGTGCGCCTGGGCAGGTGAGCTAGCCATCCACGTCTGTGTATGCCTGACGTACCAGCAATCACTGACTTCTCTTCAGGATGAGCTTTAACGACCTTCACAAGTAATTCCTACATAGTTTTCATCCATTCCAGCTGATCTGTAACAATGCAATAATGATGCTAGAAATTATTTAAGCTCCTCGGAGCAGATTCCTCCTAACTCACATATAAATGCTAGAGAATATTTAACCGTAAAGAAGGTTAACTGGAAAGTTTTGAGAAGGTAAACTGTCAGTGTAGGGAGTTCATGGCAAAATGGGAAGAAAAAAGAAGTTATATTTTGACTTTTAAACCTTATTATGTACTGATGAAGCATGTAACTTTTAAATCACATCTGTAATTCCCTGCAAAGCTGACTAATGTACTATGGCTCCTCATAAAGTCAAAGACAGCATCTTAGCCGAGCATTTCGATTTGCAATATTTTAATGTCTTTTCACACTACATACTGAACACGAAGCTTACCTATCACCAATGCTTCAGTCTGTCTTCTCATATGCAAACACATTTTATACACCAATCTGTTTGCTACCCAGCTTTGTCTTCAGGCAGCAGGAAAAGAAGTAATATTTAGCATAGTAATTATCCTTTTAGCCAGGCCATTTTTCCATAGAAAATCGGATCTCAGGCACATACTGCAATTCAGTTACTAGAATATGTCACAGCTGAGCACCTGGCCTTACTAGACTTAGTCAGTCTAAATGCCATTTGATAAGCCTTTAGAAGAAAATGAATTATATACATTGATGCACTGAAATTGATTTTATTTTAATTCATCTATCTCATAACTAAGAATATATTTTGCTTTTCTTTTTGCATTGTGAAAACTTTGATAGGAAATACTGTGAGGTTCCAGAGAATGGAGTTTATAAAGGAGAACATATTAACTCTGTATTCAGATGACTGGCATTCATTTCAGTGCTTGTAATAATATCAGGTGGTCTGATCCTTAGGAACTTGACCATCAACTTATTTAAAGCAAAATAAATTGTATTTCTCTTGTTTGATTTTTTGTTGTTGTTGTTCTGTTTTTTCTGTCAGCGTGAGTTAGTAGTACTTACTTAGTTCCGAAGCAGGGTTAAAATAAATATTGAAGTTCTAATACCCAGGAGCAATGAGATACAGTCCAGCCAATGATAGCTATTTAAAAAGTATATTTTGAGATAAAAAAGCTGAGGCATTTTTAAGAACTATTGATCTCCACCTTAAATAGCCAGAGGGAAGTTTGGATGTATATACTACAGGACCAGCTATTCCAAACAAAAAGACTCAGTATTCAAAAAGCCTTACCAGCCCTGAGGGGGCCCTGCTAACATTGACAGCAGTTGGAAGCTCATCACTGCCCGAGATAGCTGATCAATTCTCATAGGAAGAGAATTTTTGCATGAAGGCAGGGCCGATTTATTGAGTGCTGTTGGGCACCTGGTTTTAAATAATAACCCTTCTGACAAGGGCTGTAACTTCTGTGTTCTAGAGAGCACTGAGGATGCCCCTGGGGCTCAGCAGGGAAGGAGGGGAATATATGGGACCCCCAGCTCCAACTATATGACCGAGTGTAGAGAGTACTCTCAACACAGATACAACTCTTACTTATTCAAAATTATACACTGCCTATACCCTCTGATAGGCATCTGCTCTATTTACTCATCCACAGAGCAAACTTGTCAAGTTCTAGCAAATTGAGAAAGAGAAACACAAAAGGCTTTTAAAATATTATTGTCTTCCAGGCAGCCCTATATTTCATTTGTTTGCAGTGCAATACCCTAGCTCCTCACTCTCTTGCTGCTAGATCCGTGACCAAGGGCCGGCAAGAAAATCTGCAGGGCTTTTGTGAGAGAACAAAAGAAGGTGGGAAACTCTTGTGCCACTCAGTTCCCTAGCACTGGGAAAATGCAACAGAGTGAATAGTGACCTGGAAAATCACTTTGAGCCTGTGCTGGTTTTTGCTGGGATAGAATCAGTTTTCTTCATAGTACCTGGTATGGGGCTATGTTTTGGATTTGTGTGGAAAACAGTGTCAGTAACACAGTCATGTTTTTGTTGTTGCTGAGCAGAGCTTACACAGAGTCAGGCCTGTTCTGCTTCTGACCCCCCCCCCCACCTCACCAGCGAGTGGGCTGGGGATGCACAAGACGCTGGGAGGGGACACAGGCGGGACAGCTGAGCCCAACTGACCAAAGGGATATTCCATACCATATGACATCATGCTCGGCATATAAAGCTGGGGGAAGAAGGAAGGGGGGACATTCAGAGTAATGGCATTTGTCTTCCCAGGTAACCATTATGGTGTGATGGAGCCCTGCTTTCCTGGCGATGGCTGAAGACCTGCCTGCCCATGGGAAGTGGTGAAGGAATTCCTTGTTTTGTTTCGCTTTGCCTGCATGCACAGCTTTTGCTTTACCTTTTAAGCTGTCTTTTTCGCAGCCCATGAGTTTTCCCACTTTTACTCTCCTGATTCTTTCCCCCATTACACAAAGGGGGAGTGAGCGAGCAGCTGTGGTGGCTTAGTTGCCAGCTGGGGTTAAACCACAACAGAGCACAAGTTCACATTTGTACTAGTAATAGAGATTCTTTAGTCTATACACAAAGGTCACAGTTTAGACTAGCTGCAGCCAATTAATTCTACGCATTTCAGTGTTTTCTCATATTTTTACTGCTATAAACCAAGAAAAACATGAGAAGAATTAACCAAAAAATGCAGTGGAAATGGTCAAAAAAGGAAGCTAGAGAGAATGGAAAGGAAGGGAAGAGAGAAATCAAAGCATCTTACAGACCTTTTAAATCCAGCTCTGGAAAGAGGGGAGGGAAAGGAGGTTCAGGCCAGCGAGATATAAATCCAAGTAAGAACAGTAAGGAATGTTTAACGAGGAGAGATGAGAGAGCAGGCAAACCTCAACAGCCCTGAAGGGAGCCATTGCTTACAAAGGGACAGAGGAGACATGTACACAGAATCTGATTTAGGAGAGGTCAGCCCTAACAGCAGGGGACTAAGCTGAATGTTTCCTAAACTAAGTCACTGGTGAAGCTGGGAAGGATCTTATCATTAAATCTTACCTATACCTATCCTTAAATGTTTTTTGTTGGGTTTTTTTGGCAGCTGTGTTGGCAAACCCATACAATAGCAGTCCAGACAAAATAATACACGTGTCAATGCATCAGACTGTAATCCCAAGGAGGATTAAGGACTCTCTGGAACTGTGACGGATTGTATTGGTTAAATCCCACTGTCAGTGTCACTTGAAGTACCTGCACATGAGAACACGTGTGCTCATGTCTACAGGAATAACATCTTGTTCCTGACCTAAGATTCCCCAGCTTCATCTCTCTGAGCTCCCTTGTCCCTGATGCGGAACTGGGACACAGAGACTGAAAATCCTGGGACCTGAGGTTTCCCCTGACCTTCCAGAGCAGCAAGACTCACCTTTGCAGGGGAACACACTGCAGGTTTCTCCACACGCTAAGGTTGATGAAGTCACATGATGAGTTGCTGATATCTCTTCTCTGGGCCTGAAATTCCCTGAAAGACAGAAGGAACACGACTGTGACCAGAGTCAGATGTAACCACCTTGATATACGTAGCATGTGGTATGTTTGGAGTTGCATCTCTAAGCAGCGCTTCCGGTGTTAAGTATCAAATGGGAAGGAGAGAAGAACCACATGGCTGTCCATCCTCCAGAGTACCCCACCTGGTACAGTTTGCGCAGGAATATCCCAACCTGTTTTCTTGACCCTGCTCACACACTGTGCATCTCACCAGAAGTGAGAAGGAAGCAACACAGCTGTCTGGCCAGTTCAGTGTGCTGCATGCTAGTTGACTTAAGAAAGGCAAGCCTTGTCTATTAATGCTTCATCTTGTGAAGTCATACATAGGTTGTGCGTGATGCATGATAACCTGGAATATTTGCAGGAAATGCTTGGTATAGAGGGGTGCAGAGGCAGATGGGATAGCTTAGCAGCTGTGCTGTGCTTCTGCCAAAATACGGTATGAGCATGAGTGACCCGAGACTGAAGGCAGGCAGTATGAAGCCAGAGACCCGAAGAGAACGCTGTGGCAGAGCTCAGACTTGCTGTGGCCTGGAGATGACAGAAATACTCAGGGGTAGCAAATGGAGAAAACAGATAAATGTTATTATGTGAAAATATATTTTCTTAACTTAGACTATCTTTCCTCACCACTGCATTCCTTTGAGGTCTCATCTGCCTCAAACATCGGATCCCTTGAGTCTAGAGAGACTAGAGAGACTCCCTGTGTTGAGAGCTATAGGACACATGCAAGAACGGCCAGCCACAGTGCCTTCCCACACAGCAGCAGATCCAGTGGGTTGTGGAGGCCTTTGATGCTTCATGTGCAAACACAGGCTGGTGCCATTCAAAACCCAAAAATTTCCATGGAGCCACCAAGAGTAAGACCAGTGCAAACAGCAACGGTGCACTTGTTTGTCCTGGACCAAGAGCAAAAGGCTTTGGTATAAGCCTCCCTCGCCATTTATACAAAGCACTACAGTTCCTCCATTTTATGCTGTTTGCTCAATATTTGCAAATTTGTGCATCCACACTATTAGGAGAGAATGATTTTTGTTGTGTTGAATGACCAGTTTGGAGGCTTTTCACTTCTGCAGCCAAACATTTCTATAAAGCCGTACCTACTGTGCTCGATTTTAAAAATCTTACACAGTAGTAAGAGCTTATATAAAAAAATCTCCCACACAGACAGACCACAACCTCTTTGTACTCCCTTCCCTCTGACACAGGAATGCTCTAGCACTGAAGTAGCTAATACCATGATAAACACATGCACTTTTCCAAGAATTTGGAAAGATAGCCTAAATGTGACTCCATTATACAAAGTTTGTTTTGCACCTCACTTCCCCGAAGGTACGTACCAGCTCTGACAGACCCTCCACACCAGCTTCATGGCAACTGTTCTACATAACATTAATGAAGGCTTATAAGGCTCATTAGGCAAATGCGGCATAGCCCAGCAGGCTGTTCCACGCTGCCCCTGCTGCCCTACCCCTCAGATTGTGACTAGCAATTTAAAGAGTTATGTTAAGTATATATCCAAAATAAAACATCTCACTTCAAAGAAACTACTCTCCTCTCTTCCCCATTAGTCCCATCCATTTCCTAAGAGCAAGAAAGAGCCGGCTGAAAAGAGCCTGTGCATTATTTGGATGCAGATGCGATGTAGCTTACACAGGAGACAGGCACCTAGCATCTCCTTTAGTGCCAGCTTTAAATTTTTAACAAAAAACACGTTGAAGGTACACGCTTCCCCTTCCTGAATGTAAAATGCATCTATCGGTTTGTAGTGGATGGAGCTAGAATATGGATGCACATCTGCTACTTCTCAAAAAAGAGACTGGCATGAAGATGTTAAATATTATTCCTTCCTGGAGAGACCACGGAAGGCAGGAAAGCTCTCTTTTCTCTGCTGTGTTGGTTGCCCCGAAATGACCCTCTCAGACCTCTTCTCTCATACACACAGGGACCAGACATGGTCCTGTACTGTTTGTAATCTTTTAAACAGCAGCAAAAAGGGGATAAAACATTGTCAGATCTGAATAATAGTGTTTCACATACACTTTACCCAGGTGTAATTGATTGCAGAAAGGGCAGGTTGATTAATATGATTCTCAGTAATTTTAATCAGGTGAAATTACAAAGGCATGAACATGAATCAGCACCATATGCTGATAAGTTTTTGTTATTTCATTGGGAGCCAGATGTTCCTGCCTCTGCATAATATCTATGATAACACTATTTTAGCATATTCTTTTTCAGATAAATAAAAATTTTCATTTTCAGGAGGTTACAGCAGAGCTCTGGTTATAAGCTTAAATTATTCTTCTGTGTAAAGTTCCTAACTGATAAAAATGTGGAACTACCCATCAAAGTTTCAGTGATCTCATTTTGAGAGGAAAAAAAATGCCAAAGCTGCCTCTCATTGAACACGTAGGTTTGCTGTGATTCCCGCAAAAGGTGGGACTGAAATACTGGGTGGACCGCAAACAAAACTGATGATAGAAGTCACATAACTGCACAAACACCATTTACCTTAATTGAATTGAAAGTGAATGCACAAGCGGAAAATTTTCTGGTCTTCAGGAGAGGCTACCGATACAAACCACTTTTTTAAACTGATGTGATGTATGCACACATATGTCTGCAGGTACTAATGTATCTCTGCTCGGGCACCAACACATAAATTCACATAATATCCTTGTAGACCAAGTTCTGGGGTATTCAGAGATTTCCATTCAAACAGGAATGTTGGCTAAAAATTTGGTTTGCTCGTTTTGCAGATTAGCCCTCATTTTTTCCTTCAGAACTCTGCTTGGTTGGATTTCTGATTCAATTTCATATTTACAGTCTTGCAAAAACTCGGTTAACTCTCTATGGTGACAAATTTCACAAAGGGTTGTTTTGGTTTGGTTTGGTTGTTTGGTTTTTTTTCTGATTGTCTGTTTGCATCAAATAGCGGTGCCAGCAACACCATCCCCATCTCAACATTCATATGTTTGCCAACAAATCCTTTCCCTTCATTCCTTTCTGTCCCCAGAATTGTTGAGGCACTCTTTTTGTTGGACTCTTCTCTGGGAGTTTAACTGATTCTCCCACTTTAAAAAGATCCCAGTAATCTATCCTACCATTTTGTATACATATAGCTTTTTTTATTCTGTCTTCTTGGACTGCAGGCTCAGCAGACACTGATTATATGTGTATAGGAACCACCATTCTATAATCTGGTGCTACAAATATCACAACCAACAGTACGTTTTTGCTGGAGCTAAGACCAAAGTTGGGTGCTGTCTCCCTTAGATTCTGCCTAATAAAACAAACACACAGAAAGCCATTTAGAGAAGAACAGCACTCAGAACAATTTGAGAACCTTAGACCTGACTATCCATGGCTAATTACCAGGATGGGATTTAAAGTGTGCTGATGTAAATTGAGTGTACAAAAACGCATCTGGAGTTCACTGCTCACTGGTTTGGATAAATGCAACATTAAAAATCAGATAAATCCCTAAGCACTATAAATCAAAAGTGCTATGCCTAATGTGACAGATAAAAGGAGTGTAGTAGTCTTTCCAGTATTTTTGTAAGACATATCTAGAGGAATCAAATTTCAGGATGCCTAGAAATGTATTTTTAAGACATCACACTTCCTTATTTGAAAATGTTTTCTCCTTTTCTCTACCCAAGCTTATGTTACTATGGAGCAGGGTGGGAATTAGTTCTTTCATACAATAGTTCTACTTGTACTACTTGAAACACAGCAACAAATGACCACCAGCAGTACCATAACCTCAAAATATAAAACCAGTGTCTGGTGATGATAACTGAGTACTTAGTATAACTCAGTGTTATTGGATATAGAAAGCAAAGGTAATTTCCAAAATTGCAGGTAAATTTTGCAAAATTGTGGGAAAAGAATGTAATTATAACTTTAGTGGTTTGAAGTATGACTACTGACAAGTGTATCAGAATTACTCATTACTCTTGCGAAAAACTTAAATGAAATCTCAGTTGATGACAACAGCTGAGTTTAAAGACAGAAGTGTAAAGCATGCTTTGAGTGAACTGGGGAAGACAGAAACCTTGAAGCAGGGGCTAAGGCATTCTTTTCTTAATTTTATACTACAGGCTTCAATAGAATCTGGCATTAAACTTTATTCAAAAACTGAATTTGACTGATAAAGATATTTTTTATTAGATCTTTTTGTTGTGATTTCAAAAGGCACTTGATGTATCTGTCATATATATGAACTAAATTACATGTTCTGCTCAGCACATTTGCCACTAAAATAAGCATTTTAGGCCCAGTCAATCATCCTCAAGACAGAATAGTATATTTTCAGGAAGTGTTGATGAAACTACAAAAAAAATCCAGCAAATAGGGTTTAACACAGAAGTTATCTAGCAGAAAACCAAGAAAATTCTATAATTATGGCTGTTTGTTCAAAATTTTTTGTCTCCTAAAGCGTATGTGCTTAATTATCCAGTCACACGCTGTGTTTCCCACTAGCAATCTTAATTCTGGCTTTTCTATCTTTTGAGCATGGGTTGTCAACACTGATAAGAATCTCTTAATAAGTTTGTGATGTAAATATATAAAACACAGGGATAGCCTGCACAACACAAAATAATGCAGGTTAAATAAATAACCTAAACAACAGTATGCTTTCAGATTCTAAATGATAACACGTTGGCTACATGTGTTTAAAATCTCAGGGGTTGAGAGCTCGAAAGGGTTTGTAAAGCTAGTTTGTGCCTTTTCACCACCATCCTTAGTCAAATAACTCCAGCTGCAGTTTTGCTGAGGTTATGTCATGTACATGTCTGTGTGTAAACAACTGAATAAACAGAGGAAAGGTCTGTTTAGATACTCCATTCTCTCCATTAAAAAAATAATTTGGTGCCATTAATCATTTAATCTGGTCACCCCAAGTGAGGTCTTAAGCCTTTTTCGAGCTTTGCTGCCAGGAAAGATACCTAAATACATGGTTGGACACGTAAGTCGCAGTTTGACAGCTCTAAAATGTCAACGTGTCTTTAAATTCAAAGGACAGTGGGAATATCTAGGTTATTTTCTACTGAAAGCTACTATCTAAAAATACGTATTTTCATATAATTAATCAAAATCAATGAATATGAAATCTAACAAATCCAAACATATTAATAGCTTTGCATTATGCATACATCAAATGCTTGATCCTGTAAATATTTAATTTGGTTAACAGGAGTACTCCCTTTAAATCATCTGCTATCTTCCTCAGATGAGTTATGTTATTGACCTAAGTTAATTTTCACCTTTTTCAGGATCAGCCCCAACATGTCACATTTGATCCTCCCCTACTGTAGCTGTGTTGAAAACCATGGAGACACATTTCCTTTTCCCACCATTTTCACAGCTATTTACCCTATTTACATATCCTGGGATCCAAAAGCACCTCAAGGGATTTTCAATCAGAAGAAATACTGTTGTAGGCTTGACTTCTTCACCTTTTTTCTTTGCCATCACGCAGGAAAATAAATATGTTCTATGCTGAAATTAATCAAATTCAGTGATCTTTTGACAGTAGTGCTCTAGCTTCTTCTTTCACTGCTTCATCAATCACAAATAAATCCTGACGGCTGGTGAGGCACCAGAGGATTGACATGGCAGTGTGTCAATATCTGTAACCGAAGCATTGTTGTTGCCTGGTAAATTATTAGCAGAGGGGATTGTTGGCTGAGCAGCAATTCCCCAGAAGTTTGGAGCCATTAGGGCACATTACTTTCAAAGACCATTGGCCTCAGAAGACTGTAACAACAGTTTAACCTTAGCAAGGGTATAGCATTTGGGCTGGGCTATCCACATCCATGTTCAGGTCCAGAGCATATTCAGTGATAGGTGTGGAGTTTCCTGCTGTCTCTCAGCATGCAGCTGGGGAACCATCACCAAACAGACAGGCTACTAATGCAGTTCCCCAGGGAACCTATGGCCCTAGGACAGGTCACATTTTTTAATCAATGACTTGGAGAAAACCAAAGTCATTACAGATAACATTTCCAATGGTCACAAAGACTGATGGAAGGTCAAATAAGAGAACAGGTCCTTAACCCCATGTAATTTTAATGCCTGGAAGCTATACACAGACAGCACATTTAATAAAGCTAAATGTAAAGTCACACAGTGTCCCAGTGATGATTGATGACTGATCTCCTCTGTGCCCATTAGCACCCCAACGTGATTACTTGTTATCATTTTTCAGTTGCAAACAAGAGCCAGTATTGAGCCACATGCATTCATATGGTTATGGAACGTGTGACTGACAGAAGACAGGTTTTCTAAGTCCTATAGATCCAGTGGGTGAAAAGGCTTTACACAGAACTGGAATACAAGGCTACTCAGTTAGAAAGAGCTCAAACAGTGATTTCTTTGGGGGCAGACATTAACAGGTCACACTAAGGTCATGCTGGGTGACATCAGTACCTGGCCAATCAATGGGGATGTGAAATGACTCAGAGCAAGGCTGATTGTGTATAGTTTAGTTTTACTAACCTGTTGATGTTGGGAGTATGCAAAACAAGACTCCCTTGTCTTGTGGGCAGGTCACACTGTTTGCCAGTCTCCAACTCGGAGAGAAAAATTTGGCCTTAGAATAAGCAGAGATTGTATGGCTGCTCTATTTCCAATACCTGTAATTGAATCATCAATCAGGGATTTCACAAATGAATACTTGAATTTGCTCTCACTTTAGCATGGCTGAAGCGAAGGGCATTTCCGTGGTATTTGACGGATGCTCACTGAATACTCGGACATTCAAGTTCTGCGACTCTGATGATATATACATTGAAGTACCTAACACCAAAAAAACATGGGTCCAGAATTTCCATCTAGGTTTATGAGTTGATCCAAGAGTTAACAATGCAAGGAAATGCATTTTCACATTTTACAAGGGTTCTGTATAGGAAAAAAAAGCTAGTGACATTCACCGATTAACTAAGCCTTTTCTTACACTATAGTAATAAAGAATGTTCCTGCTCCTTGTGGGAAACATCTAAACCCAAAGAAAATAAGTGTGCAATATCTAGAGAAATATGTTTTGGGTACCAATAATTGAGCAAGAGTTCCAAGAGCCAATGAGAAACATTAAATATTGAAAAACTTGGCCTGTTTTGATTGATTGTAATGTGTCAATCCATTTTAGCTAAACACAGAGAAGGCTTATGGGAAACTTGGTTGTACTGTATAATTACTCACACACAACACAGCAATAGGATAACAGAGAGCTTGTCAGTCCATCAGGCAAATATATCACAACATCAAAAAGGTGGAAGCTGAAGTGAGGCAGTTCAAACTGGTAATTAAATATGATTTTTTAAAATGAGGAATTATTAATTAAGGAACAATTGCAAAGATTGTGTTGTGATATGATCTTTCACTGACAACTTTCAATTAAAGCTTCAATGTTTTTCTGGGAGAGGCATTGTTTTTAAATGGGAACTTGTTTATTTAGTCACACAGCCTATGCTGTAGAAATCAAGCTAAATAACCACAGATTGATCCATTCTAGCTTGATAATCTAAGCCTCTATAACATAAACATTTCTCCAGTTTCAATAAACAGAAAGAAGAGGGGGTTTTTTATGTGTGGAAAATACAAATTCCAAATCTTATAACACAGCACTAAGCCAGTATATTGGGTTAGTGGGCCAGGGTTTTGCTGATGGGGGAGGGGCTAGAGGGGTGTCTCCTCTGAGAAGCTGTTAGAACCTTCCCTGCTTCCCCAGCTCCAAGACAGACACACTGCT
>NW_010238437.1:0-1429 GCF_000690775.1 Eurypyga helias | reverse complement strand
CCACCCTGCCATGGCCTTGCCCTTAGAAGACACAGAAGTCAGTGGGGCTCACCCCTATAAACCCCCAGACTCCATGGTCTCTCCTGCAGCTGGCTGGGACTGTCCCAGTCCCTCTGACAGGCACTCCACCCGTACAGCCAGCCTCTGGCTCCCGGGCTACTTCCCCTGTCTGCCAGCTGACCTGGCTGGATCTCCACTGGCGCTCACACCCTCACCTGCACGCCCACATGCACCGCACCACGGGCACACGGGCTCCGGGGACCTGGCACTCAGACCCCCATACACACCGCCCCAGATAGAGTCCCTCACCCCAGAAAAGACTTAGAATTTAATAACAAGAGAGGACAGACTGTGCTGATGAAGTGCAGGGCACGCTGAAGAAGCACGCTGGCCATCAACAGTTTACATGTACCTGTTTCTTTTTTCCCCTCATCCCTCCCTTTCCCCCCTTTGACTCCTCCCCTAAACATCCCCTGGTAAGTCCTGTGCAACCCCGAAATGCTCTTCCCCTGCATCCTGTGACATGTCTGGTGCCCCTGTACCCCTGTACCCTCCCTCTCCCCCAGTCTGAGGGGTGCGACAGCTCTTTGTCATGGGTTTTACACCTGGACAATGCGGCTGATGGCTCACCCGGGACAGCCCTGGGAGGGGCGAGCCCAGGCAGGGGGTCCCTTCCTCCATGTCCTTAATTTGGGTTCCCGCCTGCCATTGTGTCCCCGTGCTCCCCTGGGAGTGTGAAAATGGAGCTTTTGATATGCTGATGGCTCCTCTGATGGGCCTGGGAGTAGCTGGGGCAGGGTGTCAGGTGGGATCCTCCTCCTGCCATTGTCTCTCTGGGCTCCTTTGTGGGAGTTCGGGCCAGCTTTTATCACGCAGCCCTAGAAAGGATGCTGCAGGCTTCCCTTGCCCTTCTGCACTGCCGTTTCTGTTGGGAATAATATTTTAACACCACCGCATGAACACCCGTGAAGGGAGCGTCACCCCATCTGACCTGTTAATTTCCACTTACGCGTGGTCAGGTAATCATGCCAAATAAATAGCAGAAATGAAATTAAAACGCAATCGTTCGAGTTCCCCAGAATCTGGTGACCAAAGTGACGACTGGTCCTAAATCCCGAGATGTTCCTAAACGAAAGAAAAAAAGCACAAGCCAGCTTTCTCCCACTGCCCTTGCCCCCAGGCCCAGCTCCGAGCTGTTGTTTTCGGGAGTCAAAATGCTTGGCGTCTTCCTAATTCAGCGAAAACTTGTGTTGCTTGGCAGTGGTTTTGCCTGAGTTTCAAAGCACAGCTCTGCATCGCTCTCCTGGAGGAGTTTGGCAATTTTTTGACCTGAAGGATGGACAACATCCGCAGCTTTGGGAAGTTGGAAGAGCATCCGCAGGGCACAGCATGTAACTTGGGGCTTGTGCCCGTGCTGTTGGGCGGCTGT
>NW_010238436.1:317-613 GCF_000690775.1 Eurypyga helias | reverse complement strand
CAGGCAGGGGGTGCGGGGGTCCTGCGCCCCCTTCCATCTCTCCCCCCAGTTGGAGGGGAGCTGCAGGGCTCCCTGTACCCACCCAGCCCAGCTTTTGGTGGGGTGACAGCCCTATCTGGTGGCTACTGCAGGAACCGGCGTGCTGGCCCATTTGTGGGGGTGCCAGCCCACCACGGGGGCTCTGCAGCCCACCGAGCAGCGGGGGCTGGGGGGGTGTCTGCCCCCAGACCCAGCTGGTCCCCAGCAGGGACGGAGGCTGTCCGGGGGGTGTCCCATGAGGATAAACACAGAGGGGT
>NW_010238436.1:0-300 GCF_000690775.1 Eurypyga helias | reverse complement strand
TTGTCACATGAGGATAAACACAGAGGGATGTTTCCGGCTCAGCCGTAGCGTTTATTTTTCTCCCCTCCTGCTGTTTTCCAGGAGCTAAATTCCCTATTAAGTGGACGGCACCGGAGGCTATTAACTACGGGACGTTCACCATCAAATCCGACGTCTGGTCCTTCGGCATCCTGCTGACGGAGATCGTCACCTACGGCCGGATCCCGTATCCAGGTCAGGATTTGCCGTCAGCTGCATGGCAGAGAGGATTGCGCACACGCAAGCGCACACCCACGAGTGTGTGCATGCACTCCCGCACGC
>NW_010238435.1:0-5993 GCF_000690775.1 Eurypyga helias | reverse complement strand
TATAATAAATAAATAAAAAACCCCATAGTAAGTTATAAAAAATGAGTAAGACACTTTCTGCCCAAAACTACTTTGGTCAGGCAGATATTTTATTGGTGCAGCTCAGTTCATTAAGTAAGATAATGCAATGCCTTTCTCCCATGTTGTAATTAGAAAAAATTGCATCAATAACAAAGAAAGGAAAAAACCCCATGTTCAGGCACAGACAGATGAGCACCTTTACAGATGAAAAGCAACAGAGTTGGATGGAACCCTGAAAGAGAGGAAGAAATAACATTCAAAAGGAAAATATTTTTTAGTAGTATATACTTGCTTTGTAGGAAACTGGGCTCGAAAACAGAAAGACAGAAAACCTAAATCCTGCTGCATAGCTGCCTCTAAGTTTGCAG
The DNA here is from genome assembly GCF_000690775.1 of Eurypyga helias. Lineage (NCBI taxonomy): Eukaryota > Metazoa > Chordata > Aves > Eurypygiformes > Eurypygidae > Eurypyga > Eurypyga helias. The sequence continues at coordinate 5,604 of NW_010238435.1, read as the reverse complement.
ACTTCGAAGACCTAATTACAGTGATCTTAATACATTATGTTACCAAAGAATGTGTAGTAACACCTTAGAAAATAAGAAAATAGAGAGATTTCAAACGGTTATTTCTTTCATACAATGAAAGGTAACGGGTTTGCATAAAAAAACAAGTGATATGTGATTTGTTTCAATTGATCATTATCTCATTTTTGTAATATCGTTTTCTAACTGAAGAGAGAAGTATGTCTAATATTGTCAAGTAGAATTGTTAATATGATAAAGTACAAGAATTCTTAATTTATAGAGCTTAATTAGACATAATTAAGCCATTCTTGAGACAAAAATTAAGGATAATGATTATTACATTGTGCCAGAGGAAAGTCTAGTAGCACGAAAGAAAAGTTGAGAAGATGGAATAACATGTTTGAAGGGATAAACAAAAGATATAGAATAGACAAGTGATTAGTAGGAAGAGGATTGGCATAACCATCAGTTCATGCTGTCCCTCATACTATGAACAGAACACCAAAGCTTGACATTCATCATAATGGAAACGGAGGCTGAGTCCTTCAAGTGACCTGACTCTGCAAAAACTAACAAACCAGAAGACCTTGTGAAACAGAAAACCAGGAAAAGTAAGGCAGAGCAAGGAGGAGATACAGCCATGGAATCAAACATTAAATGTGGAGGCGAAAAGGAACGATTACATTGTGAAGTCGAGAGTGTGAAAGATAAGAATAGCAATACTGGCAAATGAAATGAATACTCTGAGATTACGATAACAACATTTGCAGAAGAGTGGATAGTGCATGAGAGATGAGAAGTCAGTGAAGGAAGGAAAAGGGCCTCTAAGAGCAGCCTAGATTAATTTACTGCCAGAAAAGCTAGAAATTGCTAAAATCTCTTCTAAAGCTATGCCCCTGCAAAAGGATTTCAGCACAAATGGAAAATCTAGTAAACTATTGACCACTTGAAATATTGTGTAAAAATGCTGCTGACCTTTAGAGTGATATAAGTAAGTTGTCTTCCTTTGCATGCAGACATGGCTTGGAAGAAGAATGTTATGCTGAAGCCCCTTCCTCCATGGGAGGGTGGACCTTGGATGACCAAATCTGTTTGGCAGTCTAGCTCTGTGCCTCAGGACTTTGAGGCAGTACTACAACTCTTGGGCAGTCAGCTACATCTGCATAGAGAGGTGAGTTCTTCCAGAGACTTCTCTGAGAACAGGCATTCCTAGCACCTGCAGTTTGGGTGCATTTCCAGATAGCCCACCTCGTGGTGGAGCTCTTGTTTCTAGTCTTTAAGGATAAAGTAGTGGGCAAGGGAGGAACTTGGGCTTGGGAGGATTGTGGCCAAGCCACAATCACTTTTACTCTGCAAAACACTAAACAGTTACAAAACAACATCCTGTACGTACCCTCCTCCCCCGCTTAGTGTGATCTCATCTCTCCTGGGAGTCTTGGTTTGGACATCATCTTTCCTGCCTTTTCATCAGGCATGTGGTAGTGGTTTGGCCTTTTTGCTCACACGATCAACTTTTATCATGGTCTCTGTCGTTCTTTTGTTCACATACTTCAACCAGGAGCAGACTAGTTTGCATACTCCCCACCCTCCACTGGCTTCTTTGCACAATCTGTCAAAGCAGTGGCCTTACTGGTAGGAAACCCTCTTTTTCCAGTAAAGAATGATTATCAGACATCAGTGGATCTCGACTGCTCTTTCATTGTTAATCCCCTCTGAGGTCTCCATGTGCCAGCATGAGTGTTGTCAATATTCAGAATAGTGAACTTGAGGTGCAGCTGGTCAGTGAAAACATTGCAAAGCAAGGAACTGAGTAAAAGGTATGTCAGAATGGCATTTCCCAAAGGAGGAGTCATTCCTGGGATAACGTGGACAGATCCCACTTCAGAAGTCCACTTCTTGTCTGTATATTAAAAGAGAAGGAACTTGGCCATTTCAGTGCAAATATTGTGCATTGGTACAGCATGAAGTTTTGCCCCCACAACCCATCTGTTTTACCCTTTTCAGACAGTAAAATTAGTACTGACACACTGGCAACTTCCTGATGAATTTACAGGCGGTGCTAGTCAACCCACTTGACACCTTTCAGGTGCTTTCCAAGTCACCGAAGAGGCTGGTGAACGCTCATATTCTCCAGGGACCATGCTTTTGCTTGCATGGGCTGTATTGTAATTCCTTCCTCTATTGATCTTTTCCATCTTAGCTTGACTTCTTTTCTTTAAAATGTTCATTTTGTAGCTAATTGAAAATCTCTCATGCTGTCTTGATCCAGACCATAGCGAAGACGAATTTGCACCACAGAGAAACACTGCTGCTGTGCTTGGCTTCAGCTGAGATCCTTGCTGGGTGTTTGAGCAGAGAGGCCAAGAATCTAATTTATCAAGGGACTGGATATTTTGTTACATCTTCCATGATTTGATCTCTGCTCAGTGGAGAACTCCATCCAGTGCTAAGTCTGGCATGTTTTCAAGCAGCATGACACTTGCATCAAAAGAGAAAGGGTGGAAAAAAACCCCTTAAAATATTATTTTAGTATTCACTTGTAAACACCCCCATGGGAGTAATTTACGGTGATGATCCAAACATGCTGTTTTGCAGTAGTATTTTAGAACTCTACTGCAGAATTGTTAAATAGAGGATTAAACTTTCCTAAGTTGAGATGAATCAACAAGGTTGGAAATCTAGAATAAGTCAGTGCAGACAAAAGTGATGGAGAAGGTGACAGGTGAGCATCTTTCCCCCATAGTATTAATTGTTACCTACTGCTGTGCTTTCGCAGGGGGATGTTTGGCAAAATGTGTGAGTCCAGTGGGGAAAAAAAATACAGTCTTTTGCCAGATTTTATTCTTTGGCTTTCAGAGAAGTGCTGTATGCTAGAAGGAACACAGGAATTGTTTGAGCATGGTGCTGTCTCAGTACAGAGAAAACACTGCCTTTTTTTCTGTTCAGTTGGTAAAAAGGCTCCAGTAATTTGGTTAGATCTGGTAGGAAAAGTAAGTAAGTACTTATTTCGTATTTGTAGGTCTATCCACATTTTTGTATCCTAATACTTGAGAAATTTTTCTCCCCATGTTTTCAAACAAGCCATGGAGGCTCCTTTTAGCTGCATGCCACATTACGAATATTTGAGATTAAAGTGACTGCAGTGGAAAGAACAGCTGATACTGGGGAAAGAGCGTTATAAATCATTCCTGTCTCTAAATCAGTTTGTCTCAGACATATTTTTGTCTCTATTAAATTGCTGCTAGTGCCATTCATGACTAGCCCCTGAGTTTGGTAATTTTCCATGGTGAAAGCTAAGATGGATAACTTTTTAATAGCTGTAAGAAAACAAAAATGATTCCATTGCACACATCTGGATGAACTGAAACCCAGCTTTCCAGGCAATCCATTCTCTCTACTGCTATTTTGAGAAATAATCATGCTGTCTTATTTAGGATTATTTTAAATACTCCGGGCTTATTTGCAAGAAATATTATTTCCTGATATATAACTCTTGCAGCCTTATTGACTTATATGGAGAGCAAGACAGTGTCAGACCCGTTGCCATTCTCAAAGGTATGTAAATAACAGCTGTCAGTACAAACAAGGCTCGAAAGGACCTTCCTTTGGGGGCCACGCATGAAGTATGGCTGTTTACTTACTGTTGGAAGGAAAGTGGCTAATGTGCTTCCCGCAGGCACTGATCCAAAGCCAGTCTGTCACGACAAGGCATCTCTGTCAGAGCATTTGTAGGGATGTTTGATCCAGGAGTGCATTCTGCTATTTTTATAAACTCATGCCCAGGGTAACCCTGCTGAAGGCAGCAGAGCTGTCCTGGGAAGCTAAGCTCTTTTTGCCATGTGTGCAGTCTTTTTTGTGGGGGGTATGTAGGTAGTGGAGAGTTGGATACTGGAGAATCACAGGGTGCTTGTGTGGTACACCATAAAAGATCTAATTCTGTGATATATGGTATTGGACCCAATTTCCGACTAAAAAGCACAACTGAATTACTTCATTAGAAAATATAGCCAGCTGGCTCAACATTTGGTCTTATAGAATTTCTTGTAAGACTATTGTTTCAGTCTGAGATGAATTGCATACTTCTAATTAACCAGACAGGAGATGGGAGCATTGTGTAAATGATAGTATCAAACCATGGCAGCGCTGTACAGAGCGGGGGAGATGATACTGATGCCTTACGCAGGAAGGCATGTGTGAAACAGATCTGGAGTAGTCAGAAAGCATGGAAGATGCTTGAGAAGACAATGAAAGCTGGCAGCTCCTTTGGCAGGAGCAGTGCTCTGAGGGAAAACAGAGAATTAAAGGTGGTTTCTTCTTTTTTTTTTTTTTAAGGCAAGCTCTCACTGGGAAAAAACCTGAATTAGAAATTGACTGTATTCAGAGGACAAAAGACACGTGGGAAGGACAAAGCTGATTTACTTAAATAGCAAATTATTTTAGTTACCCATTTGGTGTGCACAGTTGTCAAAAAATCACTATAAACATAGTGGTAGCTCCTAGTGTTGACAATAGTTTGTGTGTGTATTTGTAATACAATGTATACTGCATAGTGTTAGTAGGAGACAAGTTTATGCCTTGGTCCAAGCTATATGTATAGAGGTGGACTGTGACATAGTGTTGCAAAAGGTGATAGTCCTGCTCTTGCATGGACAAGAGTCACTGTTGAGAGGAAAGCAGATGCTCTTGCAAAGTAATCCACAAGCCTGCATGTGAGACTTCAAAGATACAGTGTTTTGCCTCATCTTTTTTCATACGTTACCAGGATTTGCTTTCCTGTCCAAAGCACTCTGCTTGGTAAACCTTCTCTTTTGATTTCAGCAGGGCATTTCTTCCTCAGGGCTTCTACCAATATCAGTGCACACACTGTTTGCTACTATTCCTACCCTATAGAATTTCCAGCTAGATAAAGGCAAGATGGAAAGGAAGAGCAAAATAACGTGTAAACTGTTTACCTAAGGGCAGTCGTACCACAAGCTAGGTACAAGCTACTACTTGGATGCAGACATCTGTGCCAATATGCTTCTGACAGAGCAAAGGTTTGCTAGAGTTATCCTTCCTCTACGTCTCTGCTATTGCTAGTCCTGAGAATGCTCTGCAACATTACAGAATCAGCAAGGTGTGAATTAAAGATATGAAAGGGCACGTATAGATTTTGCTGAATTCTTCCATTTTGGAATCTTTCTCAAAAGAAATTGCCTCCTGTGCTGGTTTTAGTCAGGGCAGAGTACATTTTCTTCACAGCAGCTGTATGAGGCTGTGTTTTGGATTTGCCCTGAGCAGAGTACTGATAACACTGGTGTTTTCTGTTGTTGCTGAGGAGTGTTTGTACCAATTCAAGGACATTTTCAGCTTCTGATACTCACTGTGTTCCCAACTCTCTCACTACAAGCAATGTGGGGACACATACAGTTCAGACACCTAACGCAAACTAACTGAAGGAGCATTTAATTCCATAGCATGTCATGCTCAGGACATAAATTGTGGGTGGGCTGGGGCCCATGTTAGTTTGTTAGTTCATTGGGTTTTTTGTTCATGCTCTTGCTTGTGGGGCTTGCTTGCACTCTGCTGCAATTGCTCTTAGGCTCTGGCTCTCAGGCTCTCTGG
>NW_010238434.1:0-21321 GCF_000690775.1 Eurypyga helias | reverse complement strand
AATGTTTGGAGTTCATTCAGGAAAAAGGTCCTTGGGGTTAAGCAGCTATTGCTGTTGGATGCGCCAAATTCGTCTGCATCTACTAAAAGAATGAAACCGATAAAAGGGACTTATTTGAAGGAACTCGATTACCAACTGTTTGTATTCAGATACTCAGATTGCTGAAATAATGTGAAAATTCTTAACAAGCTCTGCAGTTGTTCTTAAAATGGAACTTAGATAAATAATATGCAGTTCCTGTTCAAAGTTTTGCATGTTTGATCTTTTTTCTCCAAAATTCACAGCAATAAAATATTTTATTAATAGAGTTTTTACTACTTTTTTTTCCTTTTTTTTTTCAGAATCCTCTATTGTTACTTTTATCACCTATCCTATTAATCCTTCAGGCAAGATTTTATTAATGTTACACTTATTTAGATTTAGTTATATTTAGATTTTTTTTTAGATTTGTATTTTATTTTTATTGGTTTTACTTATTTTAATTTTTCTTCTTCAGATATGACTTCAGAGGAGACTACACAAACTGCAGGTGAGAATTAGCATGGAAAGAATAAGGTCTGAAACGAGATGTTTGTTGCATTCATGAAAGTTTACCTTTTTTTTTTTTTTTAAATAACTGGGATTTGTTTAGTCCATAATTCTTTTCTTACATGATCTTAAAATTTCCAGTCTGTATTTTAAGTATCCATGGGTGGGGTTTTGAAGCACATTTAACTGACACTGAGCTGTTAACCTTTTCTTTTTATTCAAAATAATACATTACATACAGTTTTTGGGGTGTGTGTGTGTATATATATAGACAGAATGTTTTCTATGGTTTCTGATACTATTTAAAGTATCTTACAGAACTAAAATGTACACTGCATGCTTTAAAGACACTTACAGGATACATGTTCTTGCAATGAGTTGCCAAATAGGATCAGTAAGGACTCAACCAGAAGAACTTGCTACCCCTTTTTATCGTGGTGTTTGACTTTGAAAAACAAGGAGTAGGTTCATCCTGTATCTGTACAGTTGCCTACATATGTGTACATGAGCTGGACATCCTGCTAGTCTTCAGAGTTGATGGACAGAAAGACACGTTTTTAGAACATAACACGTTATGTGGAAGTGCCCATGTAGAGTAGGATAAATGGGAATCTCACCTTAAGAACACCACTTTCTCCACTGAAAATGGGGAGCCTCGAGTAACTGGCTCCTATGGGGACATAAACATTTGATTGGACGGATCTCACTCTGAATGCTGCTTTTCTTATTTACCATGCTGAAAGTAAATAAATTCCTTTATAAATAGTCATGTGTTTACAGTTCTGCGGGGAAGACAATTTCCTAATGTCTCCTTTAGTCTCTTATTTTTGTGCCATGTACTTCATAGGCTTTTGAAGTTAAAATGTGAAAACTTAATTTTAAAACTTTTTTTTTTTAACCAGAAACTCTTAACATCTCTGATTATTACTCCACCATAGCACCAGGTAGGATTCATATATCACCACTGATCTTTTATGCTTCTCAAAGTGTGTGTGACTTCAGGAAGTCTGTTCCCAAATATTTTTAATAGGATCTTTTTTCTTGGAATTACCATGTGTCATATTAGCAGTCCGCCTTACTTCACATCGATCTCCAGTCTGGTAGAAGGTCTAATTCTGCAATGCTTGCCTCAATGGCCACGTATAGAAGAATTTGGTTATTTTCCAAGTCAGAGCAGCAGGTTACCAAAAGGTGTAAGAAACACAGTCTCAGGGACTGTAAAAAAAAAAATGCTCAGGCTTTTTAGTAGATTGAAGCAACTGAATCCAGTCAGTATGTTCTCAGGGTGGGTCCACTCTATAGGAGTAGGCTGAATTTATTTTTTTTTTGTTACCCATCTAGGAGCCTAGTAGACCAGTTAGGATGTGTTTGCGCTGAACTGGCTTGGAGCCATACTGGCTAGTGTAATTTGACTGTGTGAATGTGACCTGCAGAAAGTTTACAGCTGTATAGATCTGTGATGATTTTGGGGGGCTGGAAGCGCTAGTGATTTTGGATCAGCCTTTTATCCTCCACACTGCTTATCTATTTTGTGCCTTTTGTTGGCATGCAGAGATCCTAAGCAAGATGAAGTGGCATGCAAGTGGGTGCTCTGTAAAGGAAGAGAGGCTGATGTTACTCGTGTTGCATGTTATGCAGTTAATAATTTTGACAAATTCAGTTATTTATGAGCACTGTATTTCTTTAAGGATTGTTTAAAAGAAAAAAGTGCTGATACAATTTTCATAACTGTTTCACTGACAACTGTCAACACAAAAGGAAAGGAAAATTTATTGAATCTAAATTGCTGTCTGAAAAAAATACTTTTTCTAATAATTTGCATATTGCCACCAGCTTACAATTCGTGCCCTCTGATGGCTTTGTATTCATAGTGAGAAAATTCATGAAGCATCAGGTTATAACAGGCTAACATTTGTACCACAAAAAAGTAAAACAACCAACCAACCAAAAACCCCAAACAAACAAAACCCCACCCCAAAACAATCTCATTTAATACTGGCTAATGATAACAGCATGAAAATGGCATATTTTTTTCCTCTTAATAGGGGTAAATCTGGCTGCTTAAGTAAGGAAAGTTGTGTTGCCACATTGTTTTTATGATCAAGTGTGGGAATTTTGTCTTGGATGCAAGCATCTTTCCAGTCCTTTATTTTGATTTTGTACAACAGAGCCATTTGTTTACAGTGCCTTTAATTTGGAATCAGTATTAATACTTTACAGTGTAGGTAGTATTAAAAATACAGCAGCAACCAGAAGTTTGCTGTGAGTATCTAAAGGTGTGTTCCGCTAGATGAGCATGCACGTTTGCTGTTAGCAGTTTGAATTCTATCAGGTAGAATGGTTTTAGATTCATGCTATCACAAGTAGCTGTAGTAGGATTCTCAGAAGCAGATAATATGCTACTTAGTGATTAAATACTGTGATATTTGAAGAGCTTATTTATGATATGCATGGATTAAAAAAAAAATTAAATTAGAGACCACTTGCATGTAGGTCTTCTGTGGAAGTGTAAAAAAATTAATTGATCAAAACCAGCCTGTTCCACTCTGAATACTGCTTCTTGGAAAATGTAATGGTAAGTGCCCTAGAGAAGTGAAGTCTAGAGAGGGTGTGAAATATTTCTAAAAGGAAATAACCCTTACATTTAAAACATTGAAATGATTGTAAATATGTATGTTTGTCAGTACTGGGTTAAAGTTCAACTTTTTTACTCACTAGATTTTTTTTTTCCCACCCCCCAAAAAGCTATAGCAGGAGAAACGATTTTATGCAACATAACAACCGTCTGTAATTTTTCAGGTTAGTGGGATATTTTTTTTTTTTTATGAAAAGCATGTCCAACTATTTTCTTTTCTGTGTAATGAGACAACTGAGTTCCTATGTAAAAGCTAGCTCTGTAATAAATTTTCTTGTGAATTTAGAGAGATTTTGTATAATTTCTAAAAGATTAATGTGAAATGTGGGGGGTTTATTTAAAAGTCATATTTATTCTACTGTATTTTTGATATTTCTTTCTTTATCAAAGGATACACAGTTGCGGATAAGAATTACAAACCTGAGAAAACAAGAAACAAGTGTGCTTTGGTAGACGCTAATGTCTGCCACGCTGAGCCTAACTCTGTCAGGAATAGAAGTTGAAATAGTGTTTAGAAGAATTGTAAAAGCCTGTGTGTATTATAAAAGTGTAATGTGCCAGAACAGACAAACAAAGGAAAACGGAATGGGCAGTGATGTTCCCTTTATGCGTGTTAACAAAAACATGATAAATGAGTTTTTGTTGATCCCTGTTGCTGCCTTCCAAAGCACTTGGCTAAATGGCTTCTGTGAGAAATATTTAAGAAAATGAAGTCACTTCTGCCAAGCAGCCATATGCTGAGTACTTTATAGATTAGAAGGAGGCAGAATGAGTAAGTCCCCACCTCCCTTTCCCTGCCCCTAAAGCTCCCCTGCTGGTTGCCACAGTAAACTGCTAGATGATTTGGGTGATGCCATGTATGCATTCATGTACAGGTCTTCCCTATAGCCTACACTGAATGTGTAGCTGCAGGAAGAGACGTGTCATAAAAGTTCCTCTTTGTCTCCAAAATGAGTCTACCCCCCTCAAGGACTATTGAATGATGCTCTGAATTAATGTGTCCTGAAAGTTCTTTAATCTGCAAGGGAATAATTTTCAGGGTGTCACTTTGCCTTTGCCCCTAGATTTCATTCTTGTGGTGGGAGTTGGAGTTGTATTAATAGTAATGTGCAGCGCAGTTTTTCTGTTTTGGGGGAAGAAGAAAGAGGAAAACAAAAAACACCACAAAATGAAACAAAACCAAAACCTAGAAGGAATTTTGAGATAGTCAGCAAAAATAAATATACACAAAATAACGAAGCTGTTGGATTTGTGGAAATAGGAAGGGAAGAGATGGAAGAACAATTGCAAAAATAGTGAATAATCAGAAAAGCTAGTGTAAGTATTCTTATTTCTCTTCTACTGTAACACAAGACAGTGAACTTTTCAATTTTCAAATAATTTTTACATCGTGGTTTACCATTGACTTTTTTTTAACTTTTTTGCCTTTTGGTTTTAGTGTTCTATGTGGGCAAGGCTAAACTTCAGGCAAGTGAAGAAAGCAACACGTCACTAAATGTAGAAATAGTAAGTGTTCTCTCTTTTAAAACTTTACTGTAAGGAAGATTGAAATTAGTTTCTTTGTCTACACTTAAAATACTGCTACCCTAACATGATTCTCATTATGTTTTTTGTAGTTTTAGATCAAATACGGTTTGCATTTCAAATACAGTACAAATTAATTTGTGCAGTGGATGGATCTACTCTCTCTCTCTTAAACAGCTGCTTTGCAGTTAAATTTTAGAATTCCAGCTAAGTAAAATTCCTACTGTTCTCTGTTTTTTGGCATGTGGTTAATTGGTTATTAATTTTGCAGTAGGCCTCTGTGACACAAGTGGGTCCACTTATTCAATACGATAGAGGTTTAAGAGAATGGTATCATGCAAAACAAGGACCATATAGATTATTCAGTGTTGAGATAATCCTATGAGGATGAGAATGTTTAGTTGTTGTAGATGGAAAACTGAAGAGAGGGGTAAAAAAAAAAGGACATTAACTTGTAAAGGAGCTTGTATCTTTCTCCTACACATCCCTGTCTGCACTCAGTCTGAGATTTCACATGCCAGTCTGCAGGCATGACAGTAGTCAGCAAAATCACTGCAGAGATCCACTGCTCAGGTGCACATGGAGCATTGAGTTTGGGCAGGGGTAGGCCCCTGGCAAAACCCACCTCTGCATTGTGTAGTGTTTCAGTGGTGATAATGCCTACTGAAACAGCCGTAGTGTAATAACATTGTGCACAGCTATTAGAAAAATGAGTTTCCTGTCTCATGAAACTCGTATTTAGCAGAATTATTCTTAGGTAATGTCAATAACATACATGTTAGATGATGTTTTCATCATGGTACTCGCTGCTTGTATGAAATGTAGAAATAACTGGTGATGGTAGCAACCAGAAGAATATAAGAATGCAGGTCTATAAAGGGCCTTTAGATAAACCTTAGTGTATCCCCTGGCCCTCAGATCTTATATTTAGATCATTCCCAGGTTTCAGGATTGGGGCCTACAAGAAAGCTGAAGGGGGACTTTTTACAAGGGCCTGTAGTGACAGGACAAGGGGTAAGGAGTTTAAATTGAAAGTGGGGACATTTAAATTGGTTACAAGGAAGAAATTCTTTACGGTGAGGCACTGGAACAGGTTGCCCAGAGAAGCTGTGGATGCCCCATCCCTGGAAGTGTTCAAGGCCAGGCTGGATGGGGCTCTGAGCAACCTGGTCTAGTGGAAGGGGTCCCTGCCCATGGCAGGGGGGGTGGAACTCGATGGTCTTTAAGGTCCCTCCCAACCCAGATCATTCCGTGATTTGACGTTTCTGTTACTTAGGTCTATGATGGAGGTTGTCCCATTGCTGTGCTTTGAGTCAGAAAGTTTGTTCAGTGTCTAGCGTAAGCTGTCTTTGTTGCAAACTAACCCAAATCCCTCTTTTTCCAACGTGAGATCACGATCCTCTTGCCCATGTCTTTCACAAATCAGATTCTGTAATTCAGTGAGCCAATTCCTTCCATAAGTTGTGACAACAATGTCATGGTAAATATTCGTTGAAGTGTATTCATGAGAAAATTTGCTTCTTACCTTTGGAATTTCAGGTTGTTAAAATGTGTGAAATGAAGAGAAGTTTCTTTTAAGGGTAAAAGTTACTGGTATTCATTAGCTGTGAAATCTTTGTTTCTAACAGATTAATAACATAACCATGAACAATCAAGTTACGAAATTGATTGCAATTCCAGCGCCTACCACACAAGAATTGAGGTAAGTAATTTAAAATAAAGTTTGAAATTTTTGTTATTTTTTAAAAAGATGAAGTGACACTTTCTATGTGGTTAGCAGACCCTTCACTTTGCATTATTCCTGTACTTCACAAATTAAAATTTCAGGAAATGTAAGTTACTGTTCTTTTACATAAAGCTGGTTAGGATAGTCTTAGTTTTGTTTGAGATACCACTGAAGTTTGTTTGAAGAAACAGTGCTCTTGCTGTCTTCCTTTTAGGTCCTTTAGTTTCCTTGGGGCCAGAGGCCTTGTTCTTTATATGTGATGTGTATTAATAATAGTAGTCATAAAAATAATTATAAGAACATGATTGTAATTTTAGAATAATTTCATAATGTCTAATAAATATTTATATTATAATGTAATTATAATAATACCTGAGGACATGAGCTGTGGATTGTTGAGAATGCCGGTCTGCTGCTCTTCATGAATAAATTTCTTTAATAATTTCAGGGATTTGGGCTCTCTCTTAGGAAACTACTAAGAGATCTTCCATAGCAACATGTTTTTTAATATGTACTCTTGCAGTCATACCTATGTTTTTATTTTGGTGTAGTTTCTTCTTTCAGTGTCTTTATAAGGAGAGGTTTGAATGAGTGAATATTTACTGCATTTCCCAAAGCTTACTCTGAAATTCAAAAATATCTAATTGACTGACAGGTCTTGTTTGTAGATGAAATCCCTATTTCTTACTCATTCTGTTTCTGTGGCTTTGAGTATATATTCAGAATTCTATTCCAAATGTTTGTTTCCAAAAGACAACATTACTATTTATCTTTTGAACAACCTTTAAAGAAGTAGATTCATGTTAAAAGATGTGATGACAGATGTTTAAAATTGCTTTATGGAAGGACTAATAAAAGGCAACTTTAAAAATGTTTAATCCTTTGAAAAATGGTTTTACAATATTAGAACTGACATGATTTTAAAAAATAACCGATCGGCTGGAAAATATGGGATTTCCAGTAATTGCTTGTTCTTTTCATTATGGTGCTGTAATTGTCTTTAGAAACATATGTAAAAAACCTCCATAAAGGTAACTTTTTATTTTAAAGAATTTCAGAGTTCAACAAGACCTTACAAGCCCTAAGTGAGGTAAGATTACTCATTGTTGTTGCTGTTTGGAAAACATTTTTTCCAACTTATTTCTCATAATGTCATTATCTAAGTATCAATCCTGTTTTCTCCTGATGAAACAATTAATTTTTTTTTTTTTTTTAATTTTCATTTGTCATTACAGTCTTCTGTTATGGAATGCAGTATGGAAAACCAGAGGTTTGTTGTTAATTTTTAAAAGGTTCATATATATAAAAACATATATTGTCTTCTGATACATCAAGTATGAATGGCTATGTAACAGAAGAAAACAAGCTTTCTAGGAAGTTAAGCTTGAGAAACAGGCTGGAGTAGTATATGCAGACTAACAAATTTTGATCACATTATTCTCCTAGCATTAGAGTTTGGGGGGGGAGGGGGTGTTAGATTTTTTTTTTTTTTTTCTTAACCAAACTGTGTTGCTTTCCATTAATCTTCTGGTGAAGCACAGGCTTTCCTGTCATATTTCTTCTGCATCTTTGTATTACCCAAGTCACATAACAGTTTAACTACTAAGGGTATGGGATTGAGGGCCACCAAACTTCCAGTGCTTATGAATACAATGCAGTCTTTATGAGGGAATTGCTTCAGACATCCCAAGTTGCTGTTCTTCGGCTTGGGAAATCACCCATTCTCAGGGTACGGGAAGCATGAGAAGGAAACCAGTTCAGAGCTTAGAAGCCACGCGATATCAGAATGGCAAGGCTGCTCCACAGAGGTGATCCTGGAAACCCTGAAATGTAGATAATGTCTGTCAATTTAATTGCTACTCACCACTCACTTGTTGATCCTTTAAACTGATCATCTTGGAAACACTACATTCTAAAACAAAATTTGGAACTTCGTTTCCCCAAATACGTGAATTTGGTGATTATCATCCTGGTTTAGGATGAAGGAAAATTCCAGACCACTGAAATAGTAATAGACATAAAGTCAAATCACATCTTCGTGTCACATACTGGCAGTAGTTGTGGTACTCTTCATTCTTGTTAGCTGGAAAGAAGCTTCACTTCATCTTTTACGTGTTGCCTTTTCCGTCACGCATGTGTTTGAGTTTGCTGAACATGAAGAATTCTTACTGTAGGTTTGGTGGTTTAGGCAGGGCCTCGTGTCATCAAACCATAATTGTAAATGTGTAGTTACATGCTTAAATGAGTCATTTAAGCTCTCTCTAAAGTCAAGAGAGAACACTGGCTTTCCCCAGGTGATGGGGATTTCATATACACTGACATAGCCACCTAGGACACTTGCTAGTTTCTCTCTGGAGTTTCCTTACAGTAACAGTGGAGATTACGTTATTGTCTTCATAAAATTATCAACTCTTTAATGGCTAACTTTAATTAGGGAGGTCCACATTTAAGATTCACCAGTGTCTGTAGAGAAAAGATAAAATAAGCTGTCACAAACTGATGTATTAGTCTTCTTTTTCAGTCTGGCATAGCGTTTTATGTGCATTAAAGATATCCCCAAATCTGAAAAGCCTGGGGAAAATGTGCTTTCTCACTGAGCATTTGTGCTGATGTGCTTTCACTTAGCATTTGATGTTAGTTTCATGCATTGCAAAGATGAGCCAGACCTGTTTCTTCTCCTTATAGTATACACTGCAATTTCATAATGAAGCTGGCTGAGAGAGCGAATATAAGCAGTTTAACAGAAAAAGCAGAAATAAGCCCACTTGGTAAGTTACGTTTTAAACAGGGTCTCATCACAGTTACAATTTCAGATTACATTTTATGTCTTTACAGGTGACCTCCAAGCAGCTGAAAGAAAAGATTGGTTTATACTTTCAGATAAGAATGATTGTGTGGTGAACAATATAAATGTGTCAAAAATGCAGCCTTCTGTTTTTTGGGTGGGGAGGGGGAAGATAAAGAGGTGTTTAAAAAACTTTGGTACCAAATTGCTGGCTACAACAATAAAGCAGACTTTGAAAGGATTAGGTGCAAAATTATTTGAGAACATAAATGTGATACTGAAAGGGTGATCTGGATTGAAAAGTTTTTGAAGTAGCCAGGCTTTCTGAGGGGTATTGTGATAGTAAGGAGTGATGACTCACACCATTTGTCCCTTTGTTTCAAAAGATGTAGCTTTGCATTTTGGTTTGTTTACAGTAACAAAAAGAGAAATCTGTACTTGTCAGGCACTGAACGAAAATCTGGGGGTATTGCAGTATTCTGGCTGGTCAAGATCTGTTTTGGAAACGTCATTTCAGAAAAAAAATCAAAACTAATTATGCAGTATGCACTATTGTTTAAAAACCACAAAATACACTTTACTGTTATAATAATTAACATAATACGTAGAGTACTTGAATATTATGATACTGAATAGTGTTAGCAATTTTCTGTGCTTCAGGATAGACAAAGTTAATGCTTCTTTGTCATCTCAGAAAAATGCTGCTGTTCATCACTGAAATACTGTTCCTTGACTGCTGAAGAATTACAAATGTAGTAAGTATAAATACAAAATTTGACTTCATTTCCTGAATTTCCTAATGCATTAATAGTTAACTTTCATGTTTCAGTGTAATAGCCAGGAAGGACTCAACAGGAACAACCTGACAGACGTTTTCCTATGTAGCTCTTTCCCCATTCCTCCCTCTCCCCTCCCCTTCCCGTTCTTTTTTTTTTCCCCTTCTTTGGTTGTTTTTTTTTCCCAATGATGCAGATAGCTTTTGTGTTCACCATCAGGTCACCTCCAGAATAGGCAGCCAAGGCAGTAGTAGTATTTATGGGCTTGCTAGTTAACAACTACAGCACAACAGAATGCAAGAACCCTCAAAATGTTAGGAAATCAGTATTTGTTACTAGAGCATGAAACGTACAATCTGATTGTTTTTTAAAATATACATTATTAGTCGTATGTCCATATCATTCATACGTATTCCTCTAGTATCACTCATTTTCTTTAATAAACAATTTTTAAATTTAACATTCATTTCTGTGTCTTTTTTTTTTTACAGTACCATACAAGTGCCACCTCATTCTATATGGGTTCCTTTCTCTCATTCTCCTTCTCTCCCTAAAAAGACTTCCCCCAAATCTAAAACTTTTATTTCCCCCACATTGCTTTCTACCAAAAAAAGCCCCACAGTTAGACCACTGATCCCACCAGTCACAGAAATCTCTTTTTCTGGAACTCCCTCCGCATCTTCTGCTACAGATTCTCTCTCTGAAACTTCTGCCACACTGACTACTGAAACTCCTCTGTCTCCTACCGTTGTTACCACTACGCTTTCCTCTTCTGAGTCTCTTGCTCAACCTACCATGCCAACTTTTCCTTCCATAGCTTCGAATAAATTCGTCACTGCTTCCACACCTGAAACAAAATCTGTCACTAATGCTGCTTTCTCAATTAAATCTGATGCCGCACATCTTAGCAAGCCTATTACAGTAATTTCTCCTTCTGTAAGTTTCACTAAACATTCTGCAGTTTCCTCTTCAGAGCTTCCCTCCAAACCCCCAGTAGCAATCCCCCCCTTTGTGACTACCACCGAATCTGTTGCACAGATTCATCCGGCTACCGATTCAGCCCAATCTATTTCTGGTAACAAAAGTGTTACTCCAGCACCTATTCTTCCCCTTACTCCTTTCACAATAACTTTGATGCCTACTGTCAGTCCTGTCAACCATTCTGTCTCGGCTTCTCATCCTCGTTCTACTCCTGATGGCCACGGTAGCCTGCCTAGTGGGAGCACAGGTAAATATGACAAGTAAAATGGTTAATTTCCTTTTTAATTGGAATGCCACATACTGAATTTGCTTTTAAACTTCATTAAACAAGTTTATGTATGTGACCTGTGACCTTCCAGTTACTGTGAAAAGCCTGAGACACAACTCTCATGAGGTGCGTACTTATTTTAAAATACATTCCAATGCCTTCAACCGGGACGAGTGGTACCTCACCCAGCAAACTGGTTGGTAACTGTGACAGATAGGTTCTGTGCTGAGTTCCCAACAGGTACCTTTAGCAGAGAAAATTGAATCACAGAGCCAGTGTTGGTTGTTGGGTTTGTTTTTTTTTTTTTAACTAAGCTAGTATTTAAAATATTGCAACTCAGTGTTGGATCTTCCTTAAAATACTGTTACTGATTAGAAATATTCTTAGCGGCTGTGTATTTTTCTACGAAGATCATACGCATCTTCACAAGCTGCCCTGCAAATTGCTGATCTTACCTTGATTTTATTCTACTTTCAGGCATCCAGTGGCTAAAAATACAAAATAATAGATTATTTTAACACCACTAACGATCTGATGTGAGGAACTTTGTAATCAATAAAAGTGGAATTAATGCTGGCCATTTGAAGCGTTGCTTAAGGTTTTTCATAAGATTTAAAGTACTGCTATCTGCGGGGTAGCTGATAGGGAGAAAAAAGGATTCTGTCTCTCATAACATGTTGAGAGGCCTTACAGGTTGTGATAAGGTTTGCTGGTCAAGAGAACTGCTTAATTTTTCTGCTTCTCAAAGCTTACTTCATTTGTTGAACACAAGGTTTAAATAAATGCAAAACTTTTCTTTTGTCACAGGAAAGATACTGTCAGCTACGACACACACAACTTCTGCGTATACCACCATTAACGCCACCACAGCGGAGCAGATCGTGTCCAAAATAGAAAATGATTTAGCAGCTGGAAAAGTAGAGCCGAAAGACGTAGAAAGGATGGTTAGCGAGGTTAGCAAAGTCCTGACTGCTTCTCAACCATTACCACCCCGAATTTCTAACAGGTAGGTCATTCTGGCAATAGATTAAAGGTGTGTTGTATTGACTGCCTTGATAAGTTGGCTTCAGCAAGTTTCATTTTTCATAATCATAATCCAAAAGAGTATTTAATGTGCTTGAATGTATTTATACACAACAGAAGGAGTATCACTAGAGTTACCAGCTCTACTCTAACAAAATGCCATGGAAAACAGTGCATTTGTTTGTGTTGACACCACAATAAGTATGCAGAGTCTGCCCTATTTTACACTACGCTTGGATTGTTGCTTCATAACCACAACTTGCTTGGGAATTTTGGGTGTATGTGCTTGGTAATACTAAGGATCTCTTTTTCTTAACAGAATTATAAAACTGGTGGATTATATTGGCTTAAAACTGAACTTCTCAGCAACTTCTGCTGATTTTGCCTCCCCTTCCTTGGCTCTGGCAGTTGTCAAAACCAATGGCATGCGCTCCGACCAAATGTCTTTTGCTGTCCAGGACTCGGCGGATCTGCAGGTTAAACGCTCGTGATTCTAAATACTTACCAATTCTCAAATATTATTTTTCAGTATTTATGGTTTTACATTTATATGTAACATGAGTTTATTCTGTGTTTATGTCACAATTTCAGGTTCATGTTAGTTTCAGAGAAACAATAGTGTTTTGTGTAAATAAGCAACAAACTTAGCAGAAACTGGCATTCGACTAACAAGCTGTTAGGGTACAGGCAGAACGTCGGAACGGACAGAGTGCTTGGCAGAATAACTTTGCCTCAAAACCCCTGAATTATGAGTCACTTAATCACCCACCCTGACAGTGCTGAAATTTGTCAAGGAGTGTTGCCAGGCGGCTTCATCTGTCAGAAGGATATTAGTTGCAGTGGGTTCCAGGAGAGAAGTGTTCTCCTGCTTGGATATTGGCATTCATACGCTTGTCACTCCTGACTTGGTCTGTCCAAGAAAGAAGTGCTTAGAAAGTTTGGATCCACTTTGTCTCACTCAAAACCTCCCTCCTGGTTGAGGAAATAATAATTTGGACAGTACCAGCCTTGCAAGCTTAAGGAAGGAGAAATGGAAAGCTCTGGACAGATTTTTGGCATGTTCTGTCCTCCCAGAAGGAAATAGCTTAATCAGGTGTGAGCCATAAGCCATACTGGAACTATTCTGTGATACTGAAAATGATATGAAATGTTAACATTTGAATTCTGTTCTATTTTCTTAGCAGTATGTGGAGCATGAATGTGAGGTGACTGGGAGATGGTAGTGCTGATAGATAGATATTTGCTAAGTAATGATTTTCTGGAACTCTAATGGCACTGGCAATGAAATGCAGACAGTTTTCAACGGGTAATCATGTAGTTCAAATCAGAGCAATGGGAATGCTTTTGTGGAATTGAGCCAGTCTCCAAATAAATCCTGAGTTAAAACAGTGACCTCCGAAGTGGGGTGTGAGCACCTCAGGGTGTCCACATGACATTCCATTGGGCTGTGGGAAGAAAATATTTTAATAACACAAATAAATAAATATATAAAATGTTTAAAAATAAAAGTTTCATTTTTATCTCATCCTTTTAAAATTCCTGGGTTTGTTTGTGTTTTATAACGTGCACAGTACGTTAGTACACTAGTACATGCATATAACTTAGATATAATTGGGGGTGGGTGATCAAAAAAGTTTGGAGACCACTGGTCTAAACACATTGTTAGGGCACTGTGGAAAGCTTACGCTGTTATTCCTATTACAGCCATTTTTGGAATACACAGATTATTTCTGCTTCAGTTCTGCTGATGTTCCACATCTCTCGGGAACTCTGGGATAATTATATTTGTATGCAAAGTGATGTGCAACAAGAAAATGTTAGAGATTTTGTACTAAACGAAGCGCTCTGTCCTATAAGTATGGCACAGAAAAATGGGTGAAAATTCAGGTCCTTTTTTGTGTTAGATCGCTATGCTCGTGAGGTATCTGAATAGTAGTTTATCCAGTTTATTTTTGTCATTTTTGCAAGCATAAAGTTAGGGTTTATATTCTTACATTCTGCTTAACCTGCTGCACTTAAAAACCTGTTGACAAATCACGGCTATTTACTGTTTCTCTGAATTCTGACACACTTCATGTGGAGTATAAAAAATCTTTGCCTTTGGCAACTTCTGTGCTGTGAAGTGTTCATCTCCCTACACAGTTACATAGACCTACCCAGGTTGTTGCTCTTCACCTTTTTCAAATCCACCAGAGTGATGTGTTCTGTCCCTGTCAGCAAATGGGTAAAGCCAGAGCATTTTTAGTGGCAGGCAGACCTGCAATTAGTTGTGTCCTTTTTGGGCCTGCAAATGCTATTTGTTCGTTGAAGCAGTAGAGGAATGAGAGCGTGGCAGTGGGTTCCTGACCGTGGTTAGAGAGACATGTATCTTGAAGTTCTAAACTGAAAATAAGTCATAATTTAATTGTCCTTTAGTGACTGAAATGAAGCATAATCCTTGCATTTATTTTTCAGATCTCTCTAGGCATTAATGCAATTCATGATTTAAACAGTCTCGGCTCAATTATGCTTCCTTCATCACTGCTGACAAATTTACCCCCTGAAGAGTTGGACTTGGCTTCTAGAATTATATTCAACTTCTTTAAAAAGACCACTGTGTTCCAGGTATTTTTTGGATCCTCTGTTCATAAAGGTTTTAAACTCGAGCCTAGAGCAAAATAAAATATGAATGGACTTTTTTTTTCCCCCACAAAACACGTCAAAACTTCCTGACGTAAAATGTAACTGTTTCTGTCCAGCGCTCGTGCCGCACAATAACTGAGCTTGTGGGTGCTGTAATCTACTCTTGTTTTCTTTGAGATTTTAAAATCTGATTATTTTTTGTCATTTCAGGATCTGTCCTTGAAGAATGCATCTTTAATCAGCAATGTTATATCATCCAGTGTCGCTAACCTCACAGTTAGCAACTTAAAGGCAAATGTCACTGTCACTTTACAGAATATCAAACCTAATCAGGTATGATTTACATTTTGGCAGACTTCAAGTATGACGGTGTGGCCTCCATTGGAGTTGTTGTAGAAGAAATAACTGTACTAAGAATCCAGATCAGTTAGTGCTGCTTTACTGATGTGGCCATTTCATCTCTATCTGGATTTTAAAAATCACTCGTCTCTGCTAGTTCATCACCAGTATAAATATTTGTTCTCAGATGGTTTCAGGTGGTTTTGCTCTATCACTTATCCATCCAATTTTTAGCTTTACCACCTACCCTTCTCTTTTATTCTTCAAAGAATAAAAGCTCTTAGACAAAAGCCTGACACTGGGGGTTGTTACAGAGATGTTGCAGTCGTGACATTTGTAGGTGCTGCGTGGCCAGAAAGCAATAGAAGTCTTTTTTCTTTTTCTTAGGGGGAGTGTTGTTCCTTAAACAGAAACACAGGGCTCTGCCATCTGGAAGTATTAGGGCTCATATACAGCATCTCTTTCCTAAGTGAGCATGAAGGCTTGAAATCTTCTATCCCATATCAAAAGATTTTAAAATACTAAGATATAATAAACTGAAAAACTAGGGATTCCACTGATGTACACGAGGGTTTTTTCTAGAGCTGGCTTAGTGTAGTCTTTACTTGTACTTACGTAATACTGAGTTTTGAGCTATAACTGTAGGAGTGTTAGTCTTCGTAGCCGTATAGTGCATTACTGCTGCTGTTTTTAGGACTTTCACATGCATGTGTGAAATCTATGTGTAAGCCTTTAGCAGCATCATAATATAAAGCGACCGAATGTTGGCAAATGTAAGAGGTTTTCCTTTTCTGTGCGGTCATTTTCTTGATACGTAGAAAATCAGGAAGGGTGAGAAATCCCAAGAATCTGTATGGTGTGGGAAGACATTGAAACAGCATTCATAATGTTCTACCAGGGACAGAATCTTAGCATAAGCGTGAGAGCTAGCTCCTGTATGGTGACTCCAGATCTGTTCAGCATACTTTCACGTGCATGTTGCAGTGTGAATCCTTTCTGTGCACCCCAATTAGTTTTGTGTTCATGGAAAACGTGTATTTGCTGTATACAGTATTTATTCTTACCTGCATTTTGTAGGAAATTGCTAATTCGCTTGATCGTAAACTCGTAGTATAGTAAAAGTTTTTGTTTTGTGGTTTTTTTTCCCCCCCCTCCCCAACAGGATAATGCAACAGTCAGATGTGTTTTTTGGGACTTCAATAAAAATGGTAAGTACTTGATATCACCCAAGATAGCGTGCTGGTTTAGCTACGTTAACTCCTGTTAATGTACGTACAGCCTTTTTGCAAATAACGAAGCTCTTCCCTTTAACAGGTGGACATGGAGGCTGGTCTCAGGAGGGTTGCACAGTTAAAGAAAGTAGGGTGAATGAAACAGTCTGTTCATGCAACCACCTTACGAGCTTTGCTGTTTTGATGGTAAGTATTTTGAAATTTATGCAATAACCCTAATTCAAGAAAACATTTAAGCTTGTGTTACCTTAAGCAAATGAGGATGCAGTAAGCACACACCACCTATGAAATGCTACTCAGGTTCTATTCACTTCAGTGTTAGTACATAGAGCCGTAAAATTACTCACGTGCTTAAGCTGCTTGTTGAATGGGAGCCCATGAGTTGTATTGAAGTAAAAAATTCCTTAAGTGCTTATTAAACTGCAGCTTTTACATTTAGGCAGTTGTATGTTGTAGGAAATAAAAATTAGGGTAAATCAAATTAAACCAGGTTTTTAATTAAATGGGATTTCACAATTAGAGTCGTAAAATATCTCAAGTTGGAAGGACCCATAAGGATCATCGAGTCCAACTCTGCTCCTTGCATGACTAGACTAGGTCTTCTGTTTTTCAGTTAACCTTTACAAGTTCCATGATTAAAAGAACTATTCCTTTTTTTTATTTCAGAGGGAAAGGTGCATTCTGGGTTTTTTATCTTTTTCCATTTAATAAACATGTTATCTGAAATTAAATTCTGTTTCCATTTTAGAACTTGTATGGAAATACTCCTCTGAATCCCACACAAGAATTGGTGCTGACTTTTATATCCTACATAGGCTGTGGCCTCTCGGCAATTTTTCTTTCTATTACCCTTGTGACCTACATAGCCTTTGAGTAAGTACCTCTTCAAATAAGCTGCCGTTACTCTTCAGTTATGGTTGCTTGTAGTCTTCGCTGCAAAGTCCCTTCCAATAGTTACGGATTCTGTCTCCGTTAATAATGCACAGCTTTGTCCAGTTCAGCCGGAGGGTGTTGATTCGGTCTTCAGCACCGTTAATCTTGCGGACAAGTGAATTAATCATGAGGCTTTATGGAGTAAAAGACGTAGCACTCTTAAACACATTCCTTCACACTGCTATTATGAGAATACGTTATAAAATAGTTTAGATACAGCGTATGTGGAGCAGTGGGGAATGATAGTATTTCTAAACAAATTTGTATTCTTTGTTGTTTGTCGGAACATTTTCATATGTTCGAGCCTTGACGCCTGAATCCTCCATGCTCTTTTGGAAATCCTCCTCGAAGTTATTTGGCACACTTCTCTCATTAACCTGCCATCAGGGATTTATTTGTCAAGGTTTTGGAAGCCCAGTCAAAAGCCTCATCTAGCTTAGCAATAAGGAGCAGTCACATTTTGGTTTTTGGAAGCACTGCGACAAGGGGAAAACCAATGTACAGTGGAGGGGAAAAAAAAGATGATAAGGATACTAAACCTAAGAATCCAAGTTACTGTTTGCATTTATGTAACCTCATTATAACAAGTTTTATTCATATAGACCATTAATTTGGGAATCTTTTGCAAATTACTCTCTCCATGTAAAAATGCAGTATATGAAGCATTACATATGAATGAAAATATATCCAAATAATATTTTTTTATCAACATTTGTGCACTAATGGCTAGAAGAGAGGAAGTAAGCCAGGGATCCATGGACAACCAATGTCATCTCACCAATTTGCTTTTTTAGGAAAATCCGGAGAGACTACCCCTCCAAAATCCTTATTCAGCTGTGTGCTGCATTGCTTCTACTCAACTTAGTTTTCCTCCTTGACTCCTGGATCGCGCTGTATGATACACGAGGCCTATGCATTGCAGTTGCAGTATTCCTTCACTATTTCCTCTTGGTTTCCTTCACCTGGATGGGCCTAGAAGCTTTCCACATGTACCTGGCCCTTGTGAAAGTCTTTAATACCTATGTACGGAAATACATCCTTAAATTTTGTGTTGTTGGTTGGGGTATGTATTTTTTATTGTTTGGTTTGGTTTTTTCTTTTTTCCCTTATGGATGCTAAATAGATAAACCCTCCTATGAAGTATTTCAGTGAATGTGACACCTTTCCAAAATGAAAATGAAGCAGTCATGAAATGTTACGACCTTGCAGTATTCATTACCAGTAAACCTGCTCCTATATATTCCACCTTTCAGAGGTAGGTAACTCCCCCCTAGCTGCAGAAGAGAGGCTGCTGCGATGCAAATTGATAATGAATTTTCCTTGTGGAAGTATAATAGAACCAACTTGGAATGTGAATACTTACATTTACCAGACGGGTGGCATCAGTTCTCTTTTGAAAAATGCCCCTAAGTATGTACGTTCATTTTCTGGGGTAGCACGGTTGCTAACTAAAAGCAGCAAAAGGGATAAAAAGTGGATAAAGGAGGAAGGCATTCAGGACCCGATTATCCTCTCTGGCCACCTAAGTAAACATGAGTGAAGGCACTAAAATGCATAGAACTCTTTTCTTAAAGCAGATGTAAGAAAGAAAATCAAATCAGGTATCCTGATTTTGTGTTTTAAATCCATTTGTGTTATTTGTTGCCTTATTCAGGAAGGTTTGGAGCTAGCTGTGAAGAACTCCTCTTATTTCTTTGCAAGTTATGCTCCTGAGCAGTTGGAGTGCACCAGGTTTTGGGTTCTTTCAGACAGCTAGGAGCCCACAGAATTCAACAGAGTAATTTCAGAAACAGGCCGTAGATTTCACAGCAAAATATAAGAGTTCCTGGTCATCGTAATAGTCTTTGTCATGATCTTCACTTGTGTGTTCGCTTACAATCTTTTAGGGTTACCAGCAGTAGTTGTGTCCATTGTGTTGGCAGTATCACCAGATAATTACGGACTTATAACCACTGGAAAAGTTTCCATCAACAGACCAGATGAATTGTGAGTTAAAGGGAGGCACTTTTTGTTTGGGGTGGGTGGGAGGTCCTACGAAATTGGTTTTCTTTGAAGTGAAGGTGGGGAAGAGAAGGAAGCAATGGGAGAGCTTTGAAGTGTGTAGCTGTACAGTACGTCATGTGTTTGGTGGTGATGGCCAGTAGGAAAGCTCTTACCCTTTGGCCAAAAAAAAAAAAAAATTACTTTTCAGTAAAGAGGAAAAATGGTTTGCATGTGCAGCAAACTGTGCCTTCATCTCAAGTTTAGTTTCCTTAATTTCTGTTTCTGGTAATGGTTGACAGCCTGTCCTTGTCTTCTAGCTGCTGGATTAAAAATAGAATTGTCTTCTACGTTACTGCTGTGGGATACTTCTGCCTGATATTCCTGATCAATATCAGCATGTTCATTGTTGTGCTGATCCAGCTCTGTCGTATCAAAAAGAAAAAACAACTTGGTGCTCAAAGAAAAACCAGTATTCAAG
Source organism: Eurypyga helias (assembly GCF_000690775.1). NCBI lineage: Eukaryota > Metazoa > Chordata > Aves > Eurypygiformes > Eurypygidae > Eurypyga > Eurypyga helias. The sequence goes on along the minus strand of NW_010238434.1, from coordinate 1,488 downwards.
ACCTTAGGAGTGTTGCTGGCCTCACATTCTTGCTGGGAATTACTTGGGGGTTTGCTTTCTTCACAGTAAATGAGGTATTTACTTACCTCTTTACCATTTTCAACACTTTGCAAGGTAAGTTTCTCCTTGGTGTGACAGTCTGTCACGTACAATGTAACGAACAACAGATTTTGGAAATGGCATTTTCTTCGTTCAGCAGCAAAGAAGTAATTTTGATAACGTGCTTTTAACGTGTTAATTAAATTACAGATGATACTGCTTTGCTGTAATCTGAAGTTACAGCTTTGTTACAGTAAGGTGTGGGAAAGCTGGCTACTATCTGCGTGTACAGTGTATTTATATCTACACCTGCAGTCATTTAAAAAACGTATGCAAACCAGACACCACTGGACGGGACTGTAGTTCTCTGGTCAACCGAGCAACTGTAAACAGTCAGTCACTCTGCGTGTTCATCTTAGGGAAAATGGTACGATTTCTCCACTTACCCTAAGGCTTTGGGGTGAGGTGTGCCGTTCAGCGAAGGGCCGTTGGACGGGCACGGCTGCAGTGTCTAAAAGTTAGTGGTCTAACTCTTGAGCGTGGCCTTCAGTACCTGAGAACACATAGGAAGTGGTTACAAAGGCGTGCGGCTTTGCAAAGGCCGGGGTGCGACGGGGCATATGCAAGAGCAGCGTTCCAGAGGCTGCAGAAACGTTACAGGGGGATGATGACGGTGGGCATTTCAGCAGGGAAATTAGGTCCCACCCTGTGTCACTGAGAAGTGAACGAGAAGCAGACAACGAGTGTAACGTGCCCCTGGCAAGAGACAGGGACGAGCCCCATCCCTTCTAGAAAATATGTGGCTTTGTACCCCTTTTTGTGGTAAAAGGGGTGCCATTTGTTATTATTTTAGATATGAGTTATTTTCTTTGGATGAACGCTCAGAATTTTGTAGCCTTACTGGTCCTGTAACAGCTGATGGGAACAGGGTGGCTGCTAATGAAAGGTGGGACAGCGTCACACCGTGTGCTAACAGCGGCACAGCCTGAGAGCATCGTATCATACCTTCTGCTTGATACTGCTTTGAGTTCTCTTCCAAAAGAATTCAGTAAATTCCAGGATCCACAGAGTTTTTCCCTTCTCATTTGGTAGAAGGAAACTTTATGTGCTTTGTGGATTCGGTTGTATTTGTTGTTCTGGCGTTTGTATGATTCCTCTCATCTGTGCAAGGGAAAGGTACTCGTCAGTGTTCCGAGTTGTAAACACCAGAGAAGGATGTCATTGCTTTTAATTAGAAACTTAAAGGAAATGAAAGAGAACCAAGACATCATTCATTAAGGAGTAGCAAAATCAGTTTTGCAACATTCTCTAATGTTCTTGCTTTGCAGGGTTCTTCATTTTTATCTTCTACTGTGTAACGAAGGAGAATGTCCGTAAACAGTGGAGAAGATATCTCTGTTGTGGGAAGTTCAGGCTGGCTGAGAACTCTGGTAAATATGAATATATATA